>NC_067221.1:26259921-26393125 GCF_019924925.1 Ctenopharyngodon idella
AGTTGATATGACTCTGACTGTGGTTTTTGTGATAAAATGCTCACCAATAAGCAGTGTAAGTGGGCATGCATGCTTTGTCATCTATTTGTTTCTGTTCTGTCCCTTTGCTAGTTGTAATTTCTTAGTGTTGTTAAACTGGTCACCTCCTGTTCTGGTATTGCACAACATGTGGCCCTAAACACCTTCATATTGAGCTTCTGAACAATGAATCACATGCCCTTTGTCATACAGACTGGTGGAGGAGTTCATGTTGCTGGCAAACATGGCGGTTGCCCATCAGATCTACCGCACATACCCAGAGTTAGCCCTACTGCGGAGACATCCGCCACCCCAGAGCAAGATGGTGGATGACCTGCAGGAGTTTTGTGAACAGATGGGCCTTGACATTGACTTCTCCTCATCTGGAGCACTCCATGTGGGTATCACAAACTATGTTAACAGCATACCAATATAATTGACTTCCAGATCCCAACCAGGAACAATGAGACAGATGTTCAATGTCAAGTAATCGTTTTGTCCTCACTGAAAGTGAAAGTATAATCTTTCATCATATGTCATGACTTGCACAACCTTTGAAACAACAGTGCTTTTTGTTGATGTCACCTAGGCTGCATGGACCATTGGAAAATGTTAACCAGTAGCCAAATAGCTATTTATGTGTTATTTTAGGCTACTGTTATATGGCCTTTCTAATGCTATATGGTTATGTGTCCTTTCTGAATCCTTGCTAATAATTAAAGCAGTGATTTATTGCCAGTTAACAGGAATGTTTTAAAGGTTACCACAAATAACACAAAGTGTTACCATTGGGATATGTCAAAATGCGGTTAAAAGTAACCTTGACATTCAATTTCCACTTCACAATCAAAAAGCCTACTTAAAAGTGGATGCCCAATTGTTAAATTGTTAATAGAAAAATTGGGATTTTTACTTCCAGAAACATTGTTGCATTCTTGACCAAAAAAAAAAAAAAAAAACTTGTTGCAGGTTAGGATAAAAACATAGAAGAGATGACATTTATAACGTTAGAAAGTTGTTGTTTTTTCTGGCCACTAAACAAAGGAATCCCACAAGGATAGCAAAACCTGATTTTTTTTTTTTACTGTAACAAACTAAATTTATGGTGCCCTTGAGGAAAGCAGCTTATAAATCATACTAAATGATGTTCTTTTTCATAGGTTAACTCGATGCTGCATCTGTAGCTGATGCTATGGGAAGACCTTTGGGTGGTGCCGATTGTTTGTATATAACATAGACTGTAACAAAAGATGGACAACGCACCTTCGCTCTCTTTCATTGTAATAAGTGAAGCCGCCAGTGTGCCAATATGGCTCTGACATCTTGAGTCTCGAGTCTGTGCATAGTGGAGCCCGAGTCTGTACAGTAGTGAGTGCGAAGTGGAGCCGTGATTTCAAGATCCTGCCCACACTCCTGCAGAAATCGGTTAATACTGCAGAACAACTCATTATGTTGGTGTGAAATAAACAGTTCTGGAAATGTAGAAATTGAAGTTAAGGCTCCAATCTCCTCCCAAAGATCTAGAAAAAGTCAGTTTGTGCTTCAGTGACTACTTTGCTCAGAGAAGCTGTCAATCATTACGTCAAAACCCGCATTTTTATAGCATCAAAAAACTAACTAAAAGAACGAACACTTTAACTAACATCAGCATGATGATAACTGCCTAAAATGACAGAAACCATCTTTGGAAAAAAAATATTTGACGTGTAATTTGACTGTTTAGTTTGTCTCACATCCCATTATGTTACATGGAGAGGGCGGGGTTTATGACCTATACTGCATCCAGCCCACTTTTCAGGACTCGTGTGGCACGCTTGGTATATAATCATGCCAGCTCAGTTGTGCTTGGTGTCAGCTCCTCAGATTTTTTTTCTTTTACTTCAGAAATGTTATCTAGCTTATGCTAGTGCTGTGTTTTTGTGAAAATGTGTTTTATTCAGTGTTCTTCAGCAACAAAATCAAGTGGACTAGTTTCTCCTCGCAGTGAAAGTGCTATGGAGAGCTTTATATTGAGCAAAGACACTCACCGTGCCTGAAGTGCCTCAGCGTCTCTCATGCTCGAGCCATGCTGCAAGGCACTTTACTCTTTAAGCATTGCGACAACTTTAAGATGAAAGTGCTGTGTTCACATCTCGCTATCTTTGGAAAGCAAGACACATCAGCTCTCCCCTGTCACTGACATCTCTGAGGCTGCCAAGGCACATTATGAGTCCAAGCCTTAGGGATCTGACATTGAGTTAGAGGCCATGGTGAGTGAGCAGGTGACTGTCGTCTCAACGACTGTCAGCGGTCAGTACTGAGCGCACGGACGTGATCACGCTATGGAGAAGCTGGGCATTGACTGGCCGGAAGAGGTTTAGTCTTGAATAAATGCTTCCTGAGTGGTTCTCACCCCTCCAAAAGGCTGTTTTTCCTCCTGAAGGGTGTATATACCCTGCTGCACAGGCACTTTACACTTTAGGCGTTTAATGTAGAGATGCACCGATTGACCAGCCAGGGATCGGAATCAGCCGATTTTCCATATGATTGGCCCAGACTGGTAACCGGCCGGTCAGTCTCACGTTTTGCCGAGCTGGTCGGTTTTGTTGCCAGCGGCACAGGCAATAACGTCAGCTGCACATCCTCACTCTCTTCTTTCAGACGGCAAAGTGACACACACCCGCCTCCTCTTACTCACTCGTCTAATTCGCTCCAGTTAAATAGTGATTGTATTGTGCATAACTCTACTAATTCCCGCAATTTTCGCGCTCACACCAAAAGTGCTGCGCACCACTGATCTATTTAAGTGACGCGCACATAAGCCGCCTCTCAGTCTCAAGCTGCTTGTGAGTTGCAAGTACCAAAATAAGTGGCTTACTGCGCTTGAACGGTCAAATAGACACAAAATTATGTCAAAATGCCCATCTTGGTGAGTATCCAGTTAAACATAGTCAGTTTTGGAACATAATTAGTTGAGAAAAATAACGCAAGTTGTGTAACAGTATTATGGATCCATGCATAAACTCTTAAAGTGACAGCAGTCTAATATTCCTGCTGCTGTCTGTCATGCTAATAAAAGAACAAAAGACAAAGAAAATCAGTCTCTGCTCTTGACTGAATAACTTTTGTAACTAACTGTAAGCATTAATCTGTATTTAATTTTTACAACGAAGACTAGCCAGTGTTATTTTACATTTTGATTACTTTCATTTCTTTAGTATTTCTTACCTGAATATACTGTATACCCACCTGAAAAACTTAAAGCCATGTTTATTTCATATCTCTCTTTATTCTATTGCACTTATTTGTGCTGTTGTTTGGAATTTGTTTATTTGTTCTTATTTTATTAGTCTTTTTTACTTTTTTATGAAAATAAAATTTTGCATTGAGGAAAAGTAGATTTTTTTGTATATGCTGTCAATTATAGTTCTTTGAAAAAAAAAAAAATCGGAATCGGTAAAAATCGGTATCGGCAGGTCACGCTTACAAAAAAATCGGAAATCGGAATCGGCCAAGAAAATTGCAATCAGTGCATCTCTAGTTTAGTGCCTCTTTCTGCTTACTTGGTAGCGTGAGTTTTTAGAATCATATATCAGGGGTATACCATCCAATTTCAGTGCAGTCCTCCTCGCTTCAACGATTTGTGAAAGAGGCGAAAGCAGTAGTTTTGGAGCAGGAATTCCTCTCGCTCTTGCTGAAAGAAGCAATAGAGGAGGTTCCTCCCTCAGTGGAGATGAGTGGTTTCTACAGTCGCTATTTTCTAATACAGAAAAAAGATGGATGTCTGCAACCTTTTTTGGACCTGAGATGCTTGAACTACTGTTTGGTCAAAAGCAAACTCAAAATGTTGAAGTATATTCTGATGCAGATTCAACCAGGAGACTGATTTGTCATGGTGGATCTGAAGGATTTGTTTCCATTTTCAGATCATCCAGAGACACAGGAAGTTCCTCAGGTTCGTGTTCAGGGGCAAAGGATACAGATGTCGGGTTCCTCCTTTCAGTCTGGCTTTAGCGCCTCATATTTGCACAGTGCATGGATGCTGTTCTGGCTCCCTTGAGACTCAATAGCATCTGTGTCTTGACGACTGACCACACTTGCCAATTGTAAATATAATCAGTTATTTGTTTGTTTTGTTGGCTACCTTGAGGGGCTAGCTGCCACAAAACAATGGATGTCACATTAACCTATGAGGTGTGTGGAATCAGTTCGCCTCTAGGTATCAGGGCTCACTCTATTAGGTATTCCCCTAGCATCAGGTACTGACACATTGTCTCGTTCCCCTCTAAAGGAACAGGTCTTATATGTGTAACACAGATGTTTTTTGAAAATATAAAAATGCAGAGTGTTTTTGAAAAGGTTAGGTTTAGGGGATAGAGTGTAAAGTTTGTTCAGTATAAAAATCATTGTCCTCATGAAACACAAACCCAACTTGTGTGTGTGTTTTTTGCACGTGTGTGCTCATACTAGTCTGTGTCTATTTTTATGACAGAGGAGTCTGAATGAAAACTTTGGTGATGACAAGTATACGGCTGCCAGAAAAGAAGTTCTCACTCACATGTGCTCCAGGCCAATGCAGGTGAAGATGTGCTCCTGTTATTAACAGTTTAAATCCACTTTCTGCTAATCTATTCTGCTGTGTATGTCCACACCATGTAGAGCAGGAAGAGTATGTTGTCACTTTCACACCCTAGTGAGCTGCTTCACTATTTACATTGGCAGCTGCTTATCTTTAATACTAGCTTGATACTCTAAGCATAAAAATACATTGGACACACAAATAAAGGGTAATATCATTATTTTTTTAAATTCAAGTCAAGTCACCTTTATTTGTATAGTGCTCTATACATTACAGATTGTTTCAAAGCAGTTGTGCAGTAATAACCAGGAAAATAATCAATGATACAAAAAGAATTCTGCTGTAAAGCAGCTCTAAAAAGTTATTGTTATCCACTCTGAGACAGTTCAATATTGATCCAATTCAGTTCAATAACAGTGTTGATGTTGCAAAATTCATCAATTATGAAACCAAGTTGAATTGGCTATAATGCAGCACTACAGTGGTGTCATCCGGCTCAATTCATTTCAAGTTTTGTTCTCATCCAGTAGTGTCAGGGCAGTCAAATCAATAATATTACTGAATATTATATAATTGCATTTTATTTAGGACTAATATGCATTTTATCCAGTATCAATAAAAACTATTCACAACTAAGCTCTTTATGTAGTCCACCATATTGGGAGCATTTTTATTAATAGATTTTTCTTACAAAGCAGCAAAATTTTCTACTTGCTGTTTGGAACAGCCTGTGTATATATAAGATGTGTCAAAATTCTATCCAGGTTGGGCAGCTTACTCTGAATTGTAACACAGCTAATGTGTCAGATTATTATAACTGAAGCAATGGTGACTGTTGAACTCAGATCTTATGATCTAATTAGAATTATTTAATGTTGTCCTGTTTAGATGGCAGTGTATTTCTGTACTGGAGCTCTGAAGGATGAGAAGTTCTTCTGTCATTATGCTCTGAATGTGCCTCTCTACACACACTTCACTTCACCTATACGACGCTATGCTGATGTCATAGTGCACCGTCTACTGGCCGCCTCCATTGGTGAGTTAATTTTGTTGAGTCAGGGTGCATATGACTATTGGTTGACTGAATGTAATGTAATCTGCTCCAGCTCCACTAGAGGTTTTCAACGTCCTACTGCCTGTTCATTAGATGAGTCTTTGTGAGTGGTCCCTACTATGCTTCCATTTATTAAATGTATGAACATTGTTAAAAAAAATCATCTCATTTGTTGAATCAATATTGATTCATAAATCCCAAGAATCATTCTTTTAGTCTATGCTGTTAATGCATAATCAAAACTTTACTGAACATTATTTATAGTATTTTTCTAATCCAATAATTACAAGAAGCTTTGTGCTTTGACAGAATTTGAAAGCTGAGACTTCAAAAGTAACATTGTTATTACATAATTCATAATTTAACAATAAATAGTATTTTGACACTCTTTATTGTGGTGTAACAGATCACTGTAGCCACCTAATTTCTCATGTTTAATTTTTTTTTATTAGGAATTTTAGCAGACAGTCAATTGTAATTACACTTTTTTTAAATACGCAAACAAAACTTACATTCTAACAAATATGCATTAAATTAAAAAAATAAATAAATAAAAATAAAAAAAAATAAATAGTCATGGATGTAATAGTTGAACAGAAAATATAAATAAATTTTCCCCCACTCTAAAACTCAACCCACAAGTGCTATCCAGTGGTAAATGTAGATAATGTAAGCATAATAAACATATCACAAGTTTGCAGAAAGGAAATGAAAGGGGACCATTTTTTTCAAATAACAAAGTCTTGTCTATTAGGGTATACCTAATTCTCTCCAGATGTAGTGTACCTGACAATTCTGTCGGCCATAATTTAAGAGTTGGAACTTCCTTTCTTCCAAAACAAGTTTTTTTGGCAGATATTAAAGGATTAGTTCACTTCAGAATTAAAATTTCCTGATAATTTACTCACCCCCATGTCATCCAAGATGTTAATGTCTTTCTTTCTTCAGTCTAAAAGAAATTAAGGTTTTTGAGGAAAACATTCCAGGATTTTTCTCCATATAGTGGACTTCATTGGGGTACAACGGGTGGAAGGTCCAAAGTTTTAGTGCAGCTTCAAAGGGCTCTACACGATCCCAGATGAGGAATAAGGGTCTTATCTAGCAAAACAATCAGTCATTTTCTAAAAAATAAAAATGTATGTACTTTTTTAACAAATGCTCATCTTGCACTGCTCTGCTATCCGCCACCATCTCATTTTCTCCTCCAACTTCGAAATCGTCCGACGTAGTTGTTTTACTTTTTTTTTTTTTTTTTTTTTTGTAAAGGGTGTTTGGCTTAGTCTTTGCACGGTCGCTTTGTAGACACTGTTTGGCACTTTCACCTACGTCACGTGTGACCTTTCTAATGTGATTACGTCATGCGTGGTGGGTCGTAGAGCAGTGCAAGATGAGCATTTGTGGTTAAATGAAAGAAAGACATGAACATCTTGGATGACATGGGGTGAGTAAACTATCAGGAAATTTTAATTCAGAAGTGAACTAATCCTTTAACCCATACGAAACAAACTGTTGTTGTACCCGTGCAAGTTTTAAAAATTCTTCGGAAACTCCAAATATAAATACACCTGCGAGCAGCGATGACGTGCCCAAGCCCCGGCGCCACCACCACCCCGGTGGCTTCAGGGCAACAGTGCACGGTGGGCAATATACATTTATAGCAGGTACATGTAAAAGAACTATATCAAAGTTGTTTGAATACGCCAAACTTACTGCAGCCACCTGGTGCCACTATGACTGTGACCCACAGCAGCCACATCCATGAGATAATTTAAATTTAGATGAATTTCATGTCATGAAGATGGATGGATGTCATATGTCACTTTGAAATGTGCAAATTTATCAATTGCAGCTCAAAATTTAAGTCCAGTATTTATCTTAAGGTCTTTTTATATTTTTAGTAACCTAATTATTAAAACAATTATTATATAAAACTATATTGTCAGTGCCCAAAAGTGAACAGTGAGGCTAATTTGGGGTCCTGGAGTAGTTTTGACATGACTTGACATTTGTGCTTTTTTCATAGGCTTATAAACATATTAATAACAAAAGCCTTATTACACTGTATTCAGCACAAACTAGGCTACAATAATATGTGAGCAACAAATATGTACATGTTTGTATTTTTGAGAGAATTACATATATGCATGGTTTTTGAAAAAAAGAAACAAAAAAAAGTCACTGACATAAGGCCTCAAAACACATACTAAACATTTTTCACAAGGCTTTTGGGAATTGTATATTTTAGTCTAGAGTTTTTGCTTCAAAGTGATGTTAAAATCATTCTGCCTACTCGGACACATAAAACAATGTATTGATTTTAAATTTCTAAGACACTTTTTGTTTAGGATGGCCATATGCGAGGAGGCGTGAATCTTCATGAATAATGCTGTGATTCACACCTTGAGGAGATTAAGACCCTGCCCCAAATGAGCCACATAATGAGCCATTCAGTGAGGAATGTGACTGAGTGAACTAAGAAAGAATGCAATGTCAAAACAAATATAATTCTTTGTTTGTAGTTTGTTTAGAATATAGTTAACTATATAAATGAGAGTCAAAGACACATTTTGAGTACACAGTTATACCTGAAAATAAATCCTGTTTAAAGATATAAGTGAACTTCACATACCTGGCATTTGGTGTTTGGAGGAGGAAAAAAAAAAAAAAACTTTCCTGCTTCCAGTCAGTGATCTCAGTATCATATGCATGCAGTCCAATGTGGGCCAATATCTGGTCACTATGATTCTCAAATCTGTGAGATAAAAGAAAAAAAAAAACTCTCTATGAGCATGCTGATGCATGCACATATTTTTTCACATCATGAGAAGAAAATTTTGTATAGGCCTATTCTATTTTAAATTACAGTAAAATATAATTTATTTCTGTGATTCAAAGCTGAATTTTGATCATTCATTGAGAACAAAAGCTTCATGGATGTGGCACTATATAGGCTATTTTACAGTAAACCCATTATAATCTGTCCAAAACAGGCCAAAGAAATATTGTCTAAACATTTAATACTGCTATGACATTTTATGTATCTTATTTGCTACATTATAGAGCTTATAAATGTTAATGTGCAGTTTAATGTTGCTAACACATTTTATTTCAGTATTTTTTACATATTATTATTATTGTTGTTGTTATTATTATTATTATTATTATTATTATTATTATTATTATTCAGTCGATTTCACTCATCTTAGTATGGCAATAATTTTTGGAAAAAGCCAAGTCATGTTTACTAATGTAAGTTACAGTGCCACTTGAAAGTTTGTGAACCCCTTGCAGAATCTGTGAAAATGTGAAAAATTTTAACAAAATAAAAGAGATAATACAAAATGCATGTTATTTTTTATTTAGTACTGTCCTGATTAAGATATTTTACATAAAAGATGTTTACATAAATTCACAAGACAAAAAAAAGCTGAATTTATTAAAATGACCCCATTCAAAAGTTTGTGAACCATTGATTTCTAATACTGTGTGTGGTTACCTGGATGATCCACGACTGTGTTTTTTTTTTTTTTTTTTTTTTTTTTGACAGTTGTTCATGAGTCCCTTGTTTGTTCTGAGCAGTTAAATTGCCCAGCATTCTTCAGAAAATGAAGTGAAACACGATGCGTTAAGAGCCGGGGGTGAAAACTTTTTGAATTTGAAAATCAAGGTAAATTGTACTTAATTTGTCTCCAGGAAACATGTAGGTATCTTCTGTTGCTTCCAAAGGGCAGTACTAAATGAAGAAAATTGATATTTAAACAAAATAAGAAAAATTTGGACATCTTCATCCTATTCCTAAAAAGTTTTCACCCCTGACTCTTAATGCATCGTGCTTCCTTCTGGAGCATCAGTGAATGTTTGAACCTTTTTTAATAGTTGTGTTTGAGTCCCTTAATTGTCAATAATGGATCTCAAAATCATACAGTCACTGCTGGAAAGGGTTCAAATATGCAAAAGATTCTGGAAATCTGAAGAATCTGCAGGACCTGGTGGATTTTTCTGAAGAACAGAGCTCAGTTTAATTGTTCAGGACAAACAAGGGACTCATGAACAACCATCACAAAACAACAACAACAACAAAAAAAAAACAGTCGTGGATCATCCAGGTAACCACACACAGTATTAAGAATCAATGGTTCTCAAACTTTTGAACGGGGTCATCTGAATAAATTCAGCTATTTTTTGTCTTGTGAATTATATGTAAACATCTTTTATGTAAAATATCTTAATCAGGACAGTACTAAATAAAAAAATAACATGATCTTTTATTTTGTTAAAATTTTTCACATTTTCACAGATTCTGTAAGGAGTTCACAAACTTTCAAGTGGCACTGTATGTGTAGTAGCTAAACGAAACCACGTGTCTGCCCGAATCATTCACACAGAGAGACAGAACATGCAGGATTCATATTTAACGTCTTGGTAGCACTTTCTATGAAGACCATGCTTATGATGATTTATAGGCCCATTTATACTTTTTTTTATAAGTATTACTATTCTATAAATATATTTATAAAGCCTCATTAAGACCTATACCGCATTATAAGAACAGTTATAGTTACATTTATATTATTTTTATAATTACTTATAAGCCATGCATTTGCTTTTTCAATGCACATGCTCATAATCCATTATACACTGATTTATAAATGATCATATATAAAATAGTTCCAGAGACATTTGTTTGCTGTACCAATTAGTTATTAGTGGCCAAGCACCGAAGGTGCGTAGGCACCTATTGTATCTGTTGGCGTTCTTTTTTTTTTTTTTTTTTTAGGGGCCAAGCACTGAAGGTGCGTAGGCACCTATTGTAATCGTTGGCGTTCTTTTTATTTATTAGGGGCCAAGCACCGAAGGTGTGAAGGCACCTCTTGTAATTGTTAGTTTTCTTAGGGGCCAAGCACCGAAGGTGCGGAGGCACCTATTGTAATCGTTAGTTTTCTTCTTCTTCTTCTTCTTCTTATTATTATTATTATTATTAGGGGCCAAGCACCGAAGGTGTGAAGGCACCTCTTGTAATCATTAGTTTTTAGGGGCCAAGCACCGAAGGTGCGGAGGCACCTATTGTAATCGTTAGTTTTCTTATTATTAAGGGCCAAGCACCGAAGGTGCGAAGGTGCCTCTTGTTAGTTTTCTTAGCGGCCAAGCACCGAAGGTGCGGAGGCACCTATTGTAATCGTTAGTTTTCTTATTATTATTATTATTAGGGGCCAAGCACCGAAGGTGCGAAGGCACCTCTTGTAATCATTAGTTTTTAGGGGCCAAGCACCGAAGGTGCGGAGGCACCTATTGTAATCGTTAGTTTTCTTATTGGGGCCAAGCACCAAAGGTGCATAGGCACCTATTGTATCTGTTGGCGTTCTTTTTTTTTTTTCTTTCTTCTTCTTCTTCTTCTTCCGCTCTTGAGTCTATGGCAGCCCATAGAACCGCTTGTGGGAAAGTTGTGAAATTTGGCACACAGTTAGAGGACCGTCCGAACTGTGTCCATAGCAAATTTGGAGTCTCTAACTCAATCTCTCTAGCGCCACCAGCTGTTTAAATTTGCACTCATGTTTATGTTAATAACTTTTGAACCATAAGGGTTAGAAACAAAATTCTTTTTCGAACTCCTCCTAGGCCGTTACTCCTATTTTCACGAAAATTGAACCAGATCATCTTCAGACCATGCCGACAAAAAGTTATGGAATTCAAGTCGATTTTTCAAACCGTTTTCGATAAATACGTGAACAAATTTTACGTAGCACTTGCAAAAATAGACATAAGGCTGTATCTCCGCAACGCTTTATCGTATTCAGACCAAACTTGGTACGTCATCACAAGCATGGCCTGAGGCAACATGCAGCATTTCAACGCAGTGCCACCTACTGGTCCGGAGATACGAAAAATTGATAATTCCGCTTATAACTTCTGAAAATTTGGTCTTGTTGGATTTGGGGCATCATGCCGAGTCGAATGATATCCAATTTTCCCATATCGGCCATTTTGAATTTTGTGCTAAAATGCTGTATTTTATGAACGCATTAGCGTATCGTTACGAAACTCGGTATGGGTCATCAGCACAATGCCCTGAAGGAGCCTGAGAAGTTTTGGACCAGCGCCACCTAGTGGAGATTTTTTTTTTTTTTTTTCATATGCTTATAACTTGGCAGACTGATAGAGGCCAGTCTCAACTGTGTCCATAGCAAATTTGGAGTCTCAAACTCAATCCCTTTAGCGCCACCACCTGTCCAAAGTTTCACTCATTTTTATGCTAATAACTTTAATTTTATTTTAATTTCTGAGTTTAATTTAAAACTCAGAACTTCACTTAAATTGGTGAGCACATGCAGGATATGACTCTAAAGAAGCACACCAATTTTTATGGAGATCGGACCATAGGTGGTGCTATAACTGTTAGTAAACTTTAAAAAAACTTGTGTTTTTAATGGTTTTGGCTGAAAATGTATACAACTCAGGGTGTGATCGACTTATTTTCACGGGAGTCATGTCTTTAGACTCCTGAATCCTTGCCGAGTCCAATGATACCAGGCAATAGGTAGCGCTATAACTGTCAAAAAACCTTTAAAACCATATTTTTCTATATTAAATTGTCATTTTGTGCCACTAGATGGCAGCAGAAGGCCACTAATATAATTCAAGCTTTCAAGGTTTTGTCAAGGTTTACCACTTCATTTGTTCATTTGACGTATGTTTTTGCAGTAATATAACATTACAATTACATTGAGACCTGAAAATTATGATTTTTAAAGAGGAAACCTGGAATAATCTGCATTTTCTTACCTCATTATTGATTTCAAATATCCATTTCTGCAACAAAATGTGTGTAAGCATGTTTAATTAATGGAGTTAACATGTAAATTAAAATTTAGACAAAACAGACACTGTTAAAATGAAAGTGGGCCAATAAGGGGTCCTCTGCTGCCACCTGCTGTCTAAAATAGTAATTTTGTCATACTATTCACTAAAATTGTTCTATAATTCATATGTAGACTTAATAAAATCATTATTTTAACATTTGCTAACACTTTTTTGTCAAAATGCATCTACATTTCAATTAGAGTATTACTTTTAACAGTTGTGCCACATTAAGTAAACGGAAACCTGAAAAGATGTTTTACTGAGATTTGCAGAAAACATCTTTACCATTCATGTATTTCAAATACTGAATCTACAAGAAAATATGTGTGTGTGTGTGTGTGTAAGCATGCTTCGTATATATCAAGTATTATTGTTTAAACCTTTTCTTTCTGTGTTTGCTTTAACATATATCATAGCTGTTCCTCTGATTTCAGTGGTTACATGCTTGCTAAATAAGACGTGTCCTTTTTATGCAAACTGCCTTAAATGCTTGAACCCCAATAAATGCTGCTCGCAGCTTTAATTAGGGGTTCAAGAACGAAGTGCTGAAACCCTATTGTAATTGTTAGGATCTTTAGGGGCCAAGCACCGAAGGTGCGGAGGCACCTATTGAAATCGTTAGATTTCTTATTATTATTATTATTATTATTAGGTGCCAAGCACCGAAGGTGTGTAGGCACCTATTGTATCTGTTGGCGTTCTTTTTTTTTTATTATTATTATTCTTCTTCCACTCTGGAAGTCTATGGCAGCCCATAGAACCGCTTGCGGGAAAGTTATGAAATTTGGCACACAGTTAGAGGACAGTTTTATCTTTGTCCATAGCAAATTTGCAGTCTCTAACTCAATCCCTGTAGCGCCACCAGCTGTCTAAATTTGCACTCATGTTTATGTTAATAACTTTTGAACCGTAAGGGTTAGAAACAAACTTCTTTTTTCCTCTGATTCCGTGCCTCAAGAAGAATCAAATGCATCCTATGACGGAAAATTGAAAATTTTTCCGCCATTTTGAATTTTCTGAAAAACCTACTTTTTCGAACTCCTCCTAGGCCGTTACTCCGATTTTCACGAAAATTGAACCAGATCATCATGCCGACAAAAAGTTATTAAAAGCTTTTTGATTAACCCAACCGTTCTTGAAAAACACGCAAATAAATTTAACCTAGAGCACCCCAAATTGGACTCAAGGTTATATCTCCGCAATGCTTTATCATATTCAGACCAAACTTGGTACATGTCATCACAAGCATGACCTGAGGCAACATGCAGCGTTTCGGAGCAGCACCACCTACTGGTTCGGAGATACGAAAAATGGCTTTTTTTTGCTTATAACTTCTGATGGGTTTGTCCAAAAATCATAAATTTGGTCTCGTTGGATTCGGTGTATCATGTCGAATGATATCCAATTTTCCCCTATCAGCCATTTTTAATTTTGTGCTAAAATGCTGTATTTTATGAACGCATTAGCATATTGTCACAAAAGTCGGTATGGGTCATCAGCATGATGCCCTGAAGGAGCCTGAGAAGTTTTCTTCTAGCGCCACCTAGTGGTAAAATCAAATATTCAAATGTTTATCACTTTTGGTGTGGTCAACTTATTTTCAAAAGGGTCATGTCCTTACACTCCTGAATCCCTGCTGAGTCCAACAATACCAAACATGCTAGGTTTCGACTTATGGTTTGTCCGCCATGTTGAATTTTGCGAAAAAACTGCTTTTTCGAACTCGTCCTAGACGCTTCATTTGATTTTCATGAAAATCAAATCAGATCATCTTCAGTCCATTCTGGCAAAAAGTTATCAAAAGCTTTTTGGTAAATCAAACCATTCTCAAATAACATGCAAATTAATTTAACGTAGAGCCCCAAATTTGGACTCATGGCTGTATCTCTGCAATGCTTTATCATATTCAGACCAAACTTGGTACATATCATCCCAAGCAAGACCAGAGCCTACATGCTGAGTTTCGACACAGTGCCACCTACTGGTCTGGAGATACAAGAAATGGCTATTTTTGTTTATAGTTTCAGATAGGTTTGTCCAAAAATCATAAAGTTGGTCTTTTTAGATTCGGGGCATCATGTCGAGTCGAATGATATCCAATTTTCCCATGTCGGCCATTTTGAATTTTGTGTTAAAATGCTGTATTTTATGAACGCATTAGCGTACCGTTACGAAACTCGGTATGGGTCATCAGCACAAGGCCCTGAAGGAGCCTGAGAAGTTTCTCACCAGCGCCACCTAGTGGAGAATTATTTATTTTTTCATATGCTTATAACTTTTGATCTGGTTGACTTATTTTCATGGGAGTCACATCCTTAGCGAGTGTCATTGTCAACTCGCTCTGACCGTACCACATTAATTTGGTCACAGCGCCACCTATTGGTTGAAAGTGATAAACCAGTAAATCTTTATTATTGACTGTATATATCATTTTTCAGCTCTTTTGCCTAAAATAATCTTAATAGGTCTTTAATTGCTCACTGTTGCAGTTGGTCTGATGCTCCCAGCCATTTTGGCTGGCTTGTTGTGCCTTTTTTGCTTGGCCCCGTAATTGCTGCTTGCAGCTATATTTATTATTCTTCTTCTTCTGCCGTAAAACTGATCGTGCAGCCCAAACCATAAGGCCTCAAAGCTTGAAACCTGGCCAGATGGTATGTCTCATTTTGGGGAGAGCCTGACAAGGTATGACCCCGATTGGCCAATAGGGGGCGCTACAGCGATCAACAACATGAAACTGCTCATAACTCCTAGACCGTTTGTCGTAGACTCAAGTGTCTTATATTATTGGAATCCTTGGCTCAAGACGAACGAAACATATATCTTTTCATTTCCGCCATTAAAATTTTTCCATCGTTTTGAATTTTCTGAAAAATCTACTTTTTCAAACTCCTCATAGGCCGTTTGTTTCGATTCACTCTAAACTTGATATACATCATCTAGAGACCTTCCTGGCAAAAAGTTATTAAAAGAATATTGATCTGTGATTCACTCTCGTGACGGGATGCCAAAACATTCGAAGTAGGCAGGACCACTTTCACTTAAATGGTTTATAACTCTTGAACGAAATGAGATACTTTCACCAAACTTGTCAGACTCATGTACAAGTTCATTCTGTGGTCATACAAAAAAATTGCTGAGTATTAACACTTGGTGGTGCTATAATACGAAAAAAACATAAAAACTGCTATAACTATGCAACTGTTAGTCCAGTTGACTTGAACATTGGCATGCACTGTCTTTGTCCGAGTTGCCTTGATGATGTATGATGACATTCGTTTATCTCGAAAAACATGGCTGCCATCGGCTTATAATTTTGAGCACCTCTTAGACTAGATTAACGGAGGTCGATTGGGACAAAACTCGGTGGGCCTGTCTGACTCATGGCCCTAGAGGTCTGTGCGAAATTTGAAAGAAAACGGCCATTGGGTGGCGCAATTGTGTTTTTGAACCTATACATCACACAACGTATCACACATTCACACAATATTCATATGATATGTTGAATCTCCTCATTCTGAACAACTTTGCCTCAGGAACCACTGCTGTCAATCAAATTGTTCATTAAACATTTGCGATTATTTGAAAAATCTACTTTTTCAAACTCCTCATAGGCCATTTGTGCAATCTGTTCAAAACTTTACATGCATCATCTAGAAACACTCATGGCAAAAAGTTATTAAAAGAATTTCGATTGGTGATTCAAGTTCGCAACTGAACGGCAAAACGCTTGAAGCAGCAGTTGCCTTTTACTAAAATGTTTATATCTCTTGATTGTCAAGTCAAGTCACCTTTATTTATATAGCGCTTTTTACAATGTAGATTGTGTCAAAGCAGCTTTACATTGATAACTGGTACATTGTTTGACTGCACAGCAGCTCTTAAAGAATAGTGTCAATGCAGGCAGATCAAAAGCACTGTTGAATATCAAAATGTCAAGTCAAGTGTCCCCAACTAAGCAAGCCAGAGACGACAGCGGCAAGGAACCCAAACTCCATCAGGTGACATCAGGTGGCAGACAAGTGGCAAATTGGTGTTAAAATGGAGAAAAAAACCTTGGGAGAAACCAGGCTTAGTCGGGGTGCCAGTTCTCCTCTGGCCAACAGTGCTTTGTTACAATTCAGGTTGCTATCATAAGTCCAATAGGATCGCAACATTAAAAGTATTTATTTCAGTTCCATCCAATTGAGGATCGTATTCATCACGCCGGTATGGACGGTTGTTGAGGAACTGTGTCGTGGCTGTCGTGTCGATGAGGCCTTCACAGGGGATGATCTAGTTGACTCAATCTCTGCTGATACTTCAGGGCTGCGTTGTGGTCGTGTCAAGGTGCAGGTCCTTGGTCTCACCTGGATACGGCCCGGATCCGGTTGACTACGGTGAACCTCGGGATAAACAGAAAGACTAATATTAGCGTAGATGCCATTCTTCTTCTGATGTAACGAGTACATCAGGTGTTATAGGAAGTGTTCCCGGTTCCGGCTGACCTAATTTATGCAGCCTAATAATCCTTTAACGGATTTGGAAATATAAATTGGTAATGTGTTATGTGTATGCCAGGTTAAAGAGATGCGTTTTTAGTCTAGATTTAAACTGACAGAGTGTGTCTGCTTCCCGAACAATGCTAGGAAGATTGTTCCAGAGTTTAGGTGCCAAATAGGAGAAGGATCTACCACCTGCAGTTGATTTTGATATTCTAGGTATTATCAGCTGGCCTGAATTCTGAGATCGCAATAGACGTGAAGGACTATAATGAATTAGGAGCTCGCTCAGGTACTGGGGAGCTAAACCATTTAGTGCTTTGTAAGTAATTAGCAAGATTTTAAAATCTATACGATGTTTAACAGGAAGCCAATGCAGTGTTGACAGAACTGGGCTAATATGGTCATACTTCCTGGTTCTAGTAAGAACTCTAGCTGCTGCATTTTGTACGAGCTGTAGTTTATTTATCAGGCGAGCAGAACAACCACCCAGTAGAGCGTTACAGTAATCTAGCCTTGAGGTCATGAACGCATGAACTAACTGTTCTGCATTTTTCATTGAGAGCATATGTCGTAGTTTAGATATATTTTTAAGATGGAAGAATGCGGTTTTACAGATGCTAGTAACATGGCCTTCAAATGAAAGATTGGTATCAAAGAGCACACCTAGGTTCCTAACTGACGACGAAGACTTAACAGAGCAGCCATCAAGTGTTAGACAATATTCTAGGTTATTACGTGAAGAAGTTTTTGGTCCAAAAATTAGAATCTCTGTTTTTTCTGAATTTAGTAGTAGGAAATTACTGGTCATCCAATTTTTTATATCAGCTATGCACTCCGTTAATTTTGTGAATTGGTAAGTTTCGTCAGGGCGCGAAGAAATATAGAGCTGAGTATCATCAGCGTAACAGTGAAAACTAACGCCATGCTTCCTAATGATATCTCCCAAGGGTAGCATGTACAGAGTGAACAGTAACGGTCCTAGTACTGAGCCTTGTGGTACTCCATATTGAACTTGTGATCGATATGACATGTCTTCGTTTACTACTACAAACTGATAACGGTCAGATAAGTATGATTTGAACCATGACAATGCAATTCCACTAATGCCAACATAATTTTCGAGTCTATTTAAAAGAATATTGTGATCAATAGTGTCAAATGCTGCACTAAGATCCAGTAACACTAATAGAGAGATACAACCACGATCTGATGATAAGAGCAAATCATTAGTAACTCTAATGAGAGCAGTCTCAGTACTATGGTACGGTCTAAATCCTGACTGGAAATCCTCACAGATACCATTTCTTTCTAAAAAGGAACATAGCTGTGATGATACTGCCTTTTCTAGTATTTTTGACAGAAAAGTGAGATTTGAGATCGGCCTGTAATTGACTAATTCTCTAGGATCAAGTTGTGGTTTTTTAATAAGAGGTTTAATAATAGCCAGCTTAAAAGTTTTTGGTACGTATCCTAATGATAAAGATGAATTGACGATATTGAGAAGAGGGTCTATGACCTCTGGAAGCATTTCTTTCAATAGCTTAGTCGGTATAGGGTCTAACATACATGTTGTTGATTTTGATGATTTAACAACATCAAGATTGCAACAAGATATTTTCACCAAACATGGTACACGTGTGTACAAGCTCAGTACGAGGTCACAGTAAAAAAAATTGTAGCATTTGGCCACTTGGTGGCACTGTAATAGTAAAAAAAACAGGAAAATCACTACATCTACACTACAGTTAGTCTGATTGACTTGAAAATTGGCATGCACTGTCCTTGTCAAGTTGCCATGATGGAAAAACGATTGTCCACTAGGTGGCACTATAACAGGAAAAAAACATGAAAATGACTAATAACTACGCAATCGTTAATCCGATTGACTTGAAAATTGGCATGCAGTGTCTTGTCCGAAGGTGCCATGAATGTCTATGAGGACCTTCGAGTCTCTCAAAAAACATGGCTGCCATTGGCCTATGAAGTTTAAAAACCTGTTACACCAAGTTAACGGAGGCCGATCAAAACGAAACTTGGTGGACCTATTTGACTCTAGCGATCTGTGTGAAGTATGAAAGAAATCAGCCACCGGGTGGCTCTACGTATCACACATAAACGATATTCATAGCATATGTTGAATCTCCTCGTTCTCTATAAGTTTGCTTTAAGGTCGTAGGTATTTCACTCAACCTCAAAACGACTGCAGAAAAATTCTCTATATTTTTTAGGTCAGTAATTATCAAAAACTGTTGAACTTTACCATTTGGATAGCCATAACAGGATCATTCAGAAACGTATCTCCATCCAAAAGCCTATAAATCTTAAATGCTTTCATGTCGGCCTAGAACCTAACACCATAAATGGCATAAAGGTCTTAAAAGCTTGAACCCCGATAAATGCTGCTCCTTTTTATATCATTGGAATCCTTGGCTCAAGACGGACAAAACGTATATCTCCGATTTCATTTCCGCCTGGAAAAATTTTCCACCATTTTGAATTTTGTCCAAAACCTACTTTTGCAAACTAGTTCTAGGTTTTTCACCCGATCGGAACCAAACCAGTGCAGAAATGTTCTCTGGAGTCTGATTATCAATAATTATCAAAAAAAAGTTGAAATTTTGATTCACGGTCGTTAAGGGGCGCCAGAATGTACGATGTAGGCGGAGCTAGTTTTACTAAAATGGCTATAACTCCAGAACGAAATGAGATATTTGCACCAAACTCAGTACACATGTGTAGGGGTTCAATCTTTGGCCACGATAAAAAAATCGCGTTGATTGGACACTAGGTGGCGCTATAACTTGAAAAAAACCTGAAAACAGCTTTAACTACACAACCATTAGTCTGATCGACTTGAAATTTGGCATGCAGTGTCTTGGTCCAAGGGGGCATGATAGTCTATGAGGACATTGGCGTATCTCAAAAAACATGTCCGCCATCGACCAATGAATTTTGAGTACCTATTAGACAAGGTTAACGGAGGCCGATTGGAATGTGCATGATCGACTCATGGCCCTAGAATTCTGTAAGAATTTTGAAAGAAATCGTCCACAAGTTGGCGCTAACGAGTTTTACACCTCAGTAATCACGTGGTGTTTTGCAGATCCACACAATATGCATGTCATTTGATAGATCTCCTCATGCTGAACAACTTTGCCTCAAGAACCAATGCTGTCAATCAAAACGTTCATTAATTAATCGCAAATATGTGAAAAGCCTATTTTGCGAACTAGTCCTAGGTTTTTCGCCCGATTGGAACGAAACCAGTGCAGGACAATTCTCTGGACTCTCTAGATCAATAATTATCAAAAAAAGTTGAACTTTATCATTTAGGTTGCTATAACAGGGTCATTTAGAAAATGGATGTGCATTTGATCAGGCGTAACTCCCACCCCCGACCACTCACTACCCCCTCGATGGTCTCGTTCCACAGGGTCCGTTGAGCACTATCGACCCTCTGAGTTTCAGAATTTTTTGACGTCCTGTCCCCGAGATATAAGCGAAAAATCTAATTCCCATTCATTCATTCATTCAATATGAAACCAGAAATGGTGTTAGAAAGACGAGACTTGCACTAAGCATTTTCTTATCTATCATATATTTTAAATATCTACAACAAAATGTGTGTGTGTGTGTGTGTGTGTAAGCATGTTTAACTTGGAAAATGTACTTTAAACTAAACACAGACCTTTTTTAAAATGAAAGTGAGCTAATGACTGGTCCTTTGCTGCCACCTGCTGGTTAAAGTAGTCATTTTGTCATACTAATATTGTTCTATAATGCATATTTACACTTGATAAAATCACTATTATGTTTACAATCACATTTTGTCAAAATTCATCACTTAATTTCTGTTAAAGTATTAATGACAATTGTGCCACATCAGTAAACATTTCATTACCCTTTGTCAATCAAATCGTTCATTCAAGAATATTTTAAAAACCTACTTTTGCATACTAGTCATAGGTTTTTTGCTCAATCTGAATAAAACCAATACAGTACAATCCTCTGGATTCTGTTGTTTTAATAATGATCAAAAAAAGTTTAACTTTTCCATTAGCAGATATAAAAGGGTCATTTCAAAATGTGGCCTTAATCAAGTGTCCCTGAAAGCCTATATCTCTTCAAAGAATGCTCAGATCTTTCTGAACATAAGTAAGCACGTGTGACATGACTCTAAACAAGCAATTTCATGGAGATCAGGATAATAGCTACCTCTAACAGTTAAAAAGGTGTTGAATGACAATTGTAATGATGGGTCGGCAGAGCGGGGATCCATTTGCAAGCTTTATTAAGAACAGTAGTTACACAGGTAGACAGGGGCAAAGGCAGGAACATAAACAAGGACAGGCAATGGTCGAGGCAGGCGGCAGACAAACAGAATCAGGGTACAGGCAAGGATCGGGGCAGGCAGCAAGGGTCACAGAGAATAAACAATCCAACGGTACCAGGGTAAACAGTCCACAAGAAAACGCTCAGAGTTGATCACCGGGGCAAATCAAGACTTCGCAAAGGGTGTGTGTGTGTGTGTGTGTGTGTGTGTCTTAAATAGTCCAGGTAATGATCTGCAGGTGTGTGTGGCAATTGATGATTGGTGCATGTGATTGGAAGGGAGGATTATGGGAAGTGGAGTCCAGGAACTGACAGGAACAGACAGTGATCGTGACATAACGCCCCCCTTCCGGAAGGCGCGTCCTCGCGGCGTAAATGGCACAGATGGGGGGGGGGGGCGTGCATTGGAGACGTGGACAGGAACAGGGTCTCCAATGCAGATCCAGGAACTCAGGCAGCCACGGTGGGTCATGTGCCACGGGCAACCATGGTGGGTCAGGTTCCACGGACAGCCATGGCGGGTCAGGTGCCACGGGCAGCCACGGCGGGTCAGGTGCCACGGGCAGCCACGGCGGGTCAGGAGTGTCGGGAGGCCACGGTGGGTCAGGTAGCTCGGGCGACCACGGCAGGTCAGGTGGCTCAGGCGGCCACGGTAGATCAGGAGATTTGGGCAGCCACGGCAGGTCAGGTGGCTCGGGCAGCCACGTCAGGTCAGGTGGCTCGGGCAGCCACGGCAGGTCAGGTGGCTCGGGCAGCCACGGCAGGTCAGGTGGCTCGGGCAGTCCGAAGATGACCACGGCGGGTCAGAGTCCATTAATGGCCATAGCAGGTCAAAGGCGGTTGAAGGCCGTGGTCGTGTAAGGTCCCCACCCGCAAGCTCAAGCAGTTCGGAGACCGCTGATGATCGCGGCCGTGCAGGGTCCCCACCCACAAGCTCCCCACCCACAAGCTCCCCACCCTCAGGTATATGGCCCCCCCCAAAAAAAGTTCTTGGGGAATTCAACAGAGGCCGTGGCGGTTTCGTGGGTAAAGAGCTCGGGTGGCGCCGGCAGGGCGAGGAGCTCGGGTGGCGCCGGCAGGGCGAGGTGCTCGGGTGGCGCCGGCAGGGCAGGACGCTTGGGCGGCGCCGGCAGGGCAAGGAGCTCGGGTGGCGCCGGCAGGGCAGAACGCTTGGGCGGCGCCGGCAGGGCAAGGTGCTCGGGTGGCGCCGGCAGGGCGAGGAGCTCGGGTGGTGCCGGCAGGGCGAGGAGCTCGGGTGGCGCCGGCAGGGCGAGGAGCTCGGCGCCGGCCTCCGTGGCCGTATCAGGAAGAGCGGGTTGCTCTGGGACGGCAGCGGGCTGCTCTGGGAAGGCCTCCGGGCCTTGAGGGATGGAGGAAGCCTTCTTCCTCCTCCTCCTCTGTTTACGTGGTTGAGGCGGTGGCTCTGTGCCTACCTCCTCTGTGGGCGCTGCAGCGGGCTCACGGGTTGGAGCGGACTCACTGGCTGGAACGACCCCTATGTTCCCAGACACTGGCGGGGCGGCCATCTTGCCCGTGGGCACTGGCAAAGCGGCCATCTTGTCCATAGCATCCAGAGAGTTTGAGTGCGTAGCGACCGGCGAGCTTGAGTGCGTAGCGGCCGGCGGGCCTGAGTGCGAAGCGGCCGGCGGGCCTGAGTGCGAAGCGGCCGGCGGGCCTGAGTGCGAAGCGGCCGGCGGAGGCTTAGGAATGCCAGCCGCTCGCGCTGACGTCAGTGGTGGATCAGCCACACTGGAACGCAACCCACTCCGCTCCCAAACAGATCCAGAGACGTGACGTGATCCTGGGCGATCGGCGGAGACGTGACGTGACTCTGTGCGATCGGCGGAGACGTGACGTGGCTCTGGGTGATCGGCAGGAGACGTGACTTTGCTCATGAAGATCAATTGTGACTTGACTGGGCTCAGGAATATCAACTGTGGCTTGACTTGGTGTTGTTGTTGTAGCCGCCACCTTGTGAGTGTCCTCTGGCACAGCAGCAATTACGTGAATGGATGAAGTGTCGCATTCCTCCGAGACACCCACAGTAAACGGAGAGCCAACAGTCAATAATGTAAATTCCAGAAAATGACTAAGGGAGGAGCGGGGTCCCTCACGAATTAGTTGTTTTTTAAGTGGCTGATTGATGCCCTCACAGAAAAAGTCTATGAGCACGCAGTCCGGCAGATCTGACCAATAAGCAATGTTCAAATATTCAGTGATATAATCCTCAATTGATCGTGTGCCCTGCATGAGTCCTAATAACAATTGTGCGATATTCCTACCGGGCCATTGTTCTTCAGGAAAGCCGCTGGATCCATGTGTTGGCGAAATCTTCTGTAATGGTAGCAACCTGTTTACTCTTGGCTTCCTCTGATGTACTTTTTGCTTGATTGTCCTCTGTAGGCTGTATGCTAACAAGTGCCCTGGCAGGCCCTGCATTAACTGTTTCAACTGTCTGGACTGTTTTTATTGTTTTGAGGCATCTAACAGGCTTTGTTGGGACTTGCTTAGCTGCTTTGTTATCGTAGGAAGCGCCCACTGAGGAGAGGTGGAGAGGGTTGTGAGTAGGTGGAGGACCATAAGAATATTGCATGGAGAGTGGAGGCGGCACACAATATGGAATCAGGGTACAGGCAAGGATCGGGGCAGGCAGCAAACAATCACAGTCCAGGAAACAGGCAAAGATTAGGGCAGGCAGCAAGGGTCACAGAGAATAAACAATCCAACGGTACCAGGGTAAACAGTCCACAAGAAAACGCTCAGAGTTGATCACCGGGGCAAATCAAGACTTCGCAAAGGGTGTGTGTGTGTGTGTGTGTGTGTGTGTGTGTGTGTGTGTGTGTGTGTCTTAAATAGTCCAGGTAATGATCTGCAGGTGTGTGTGGCAATTGATGATTGGTGCATGTGATTGGAAGGGAGGATTATGGGAAGTGGAGTCCAGGAACTGACAGGAACAGACAGTGATCGTGACAACAATGTTCTTATGTTTGTAATGGCAATTTCCTGAATTTGTCATTTGCCACCAGGTGGCAGTAGAAGGCCACTAATATAGTTCAAGATTTCAAGGTTTTTTTTCAAAGTTTTGTCTTTTAATATCCCTTTTAAACTATATAAATCCTTATAATATCATTACAAATCACATTTTGTCAAGGTTTACCACTTCATTTGTTCATTTCACATATGTTTTTTGCAATAATATAACATTACAATTACATTAAGACCTGAAAATGATGATTTTTAAAGTGGAAACCTGGAATAAGCATTTTCTTACCTCATTATTGATTTCAAATATCTATATCTGCAACAAAATGTGTGTGTAGGCACATTTAATTAATGGAGTGAACATGGAAAATGTACTTGAAACACAAAACAGACACTGTTTTGACACAGAATGTAAGTGAACCAATAAGTGGTGTGTGTGTGTGTATGTGTAAGCATGCGTATTATTATTTAAGCCTTTTCTTTCTCTGTGTTTGGTTTAGCATATATCATAACTGTTCATCTGTGATTTAAGTGGTGACATGCTAAATAAAGCTCTTTTTACGCATATGTGTTAATTAAAGGCCTTAAATGCTTGAACCCCGGTAAATGCTGCTTGCAGCTTCAATTAGGGGCCAAGCACCAAAGGTGCGGAGGCACCTATTGTAATCGTTAGTTTTCTTCTTCTTCTTCTTCTTATTATTATTAGGGGCCAAGCACCGAAGTTCCGGAGGCATCTATTGTAATCGTTTGTTTTCTTATTATTATTCTTCTGCTCTGGAAGTCTATGGCAGCCCATAGAACCGCTTGCGGGAAAGTTATGAAATCTTCAATGGTCATCTTCAGACCATTCCGACAAAAAGTTATGGAATTCAAGTTGATTTCTCAAACCGTTTTCGAAAAACACGCGAACGAATTTTACATATTGTTTTTCGAAAATAGACGTAAGGCTGTATCTCTGCAGTGCTTTATCGTATTCAGACCAAACTTGGTACATGTTATCACAAGCATGACCTGAGGCAACATGCAGCATTTTGGCGCAGCACCACCTACTGGTCCGAAGATACGAAAAATGGGTATTTTTGCTTATAACTTCTGATGGGTTTGTCCAAAAATCATAAATTTGGTCTCGTTGGATTTAGGGCATCATGCCGAGTCGAATGATATCCAGTTTTCCCATATCCGCCATTTTGGCCATCGGCCATTTTGAATTTTGTGCTAAAATGCTGTATTTTACGAACGCATTAGCGTATCATTACAAAACTCGGTATGGGTCATCAGCTCAATGCCCTGAAGAAGCCTGAGAAGTTTCGGACCAGCGCCACCTAGTGGAGAATTTTTTTTATATAACTTTTGATCTGGTCGACTCATTTTTACATTTTTACGACTCCTGAATCCTTGACGAGTCCAACAATACCAAACATGCTAGGTTTCGACTTACGGTTTGTGTGGCGTGGTGATTTAGTGCTTAAAAAACGATTGCGAATATCTTCGAAACCGTTAGTCTGATCGAGACGAAACCAGCGTAGGAAACACGAAACCTAAGCTGGTTAACTAAATGTCACAGCCCAAATTTCAAAATTTTGATAGGAAGTGGCAACAATATCAAAACAAAGTTGTTCATGGGTCATTTTTTATGATCTCATACATATAAATGTCTATAACTCCAAAACGAAATGAGATATTTGCACCAAATTTGACACATACATGTATGGGGTCACCCTGAGGACACATTAAAAAAATTGGTGGGATTGTGCCTCTTGGTGGCGCTATAATTGAACAAAACATGAAATTTCCATTAACTACAATACAGTATTATGATATAAAATGCTATATTATATGAATGCATTAATGTACCATTACAAAACTCAGGATGTGCCATCGGCAATATGCTCTGAAGGCACACAATAGGTTTTGAGACAGCGCCTCCTTGTGATCAAATGTTATAATGAAATTTTAAAAAATTCTAATAGATTTATATAAATGTGGCCTTTTTTAATTAGACTGATTTTCACTAATTCTGTGGGTCATGCTGAGGACATTGATGCCAATTTTGCCACAGTCAGCCAAACTTCCTGTCAGTCATTTTGATTTTCTTTAAAAATGTCCTTTTTCGAACTACTTCTAGACCGTTTGGTCCAATTTTCACCAAAATCGAATCCTATCATCTTCAGATCATGCTGGTTAAATGTTATGGATTTCGTGTTTATAGACGAACCCATATTCATTTACCACAGCAACAAATTAGAGGCTTAATGCCAAAATGACTCTTGAAGCTGTATCTCTGCCATGCTTTCACATATTGACACCAAACTTTGTGAGTGTCATTGTCACCTCACTCTGACCATACCTCATTAATTTAATCACAGCTCCACCTATTGGTCGAAAGTGATAAACCAGTAAATCTTTTTTATTGACTGTATTTGTGATTTTTCAGCTCTTTTGCCTGAAATGATCTTAATAGGTCTTTAATTGCTCACTGTTGCAGTTGGTCTGATGCTCCCAGCCATGTTGGCTGGCTTGTTGTGCCGCTTTCGTGCTTGGCCCAGTAATTGCTGCTTGCAGCTATATTTTATTATGTCTTTAATGGCTAATGTTTGCATTAGAGGTCATAAATGGTAATTTTGATTTGTTAAAATCTATATCTCCTCAGCTATATGCATGGTATCGCTTATAGAAGTTTGGAATTATACTTTAAAAATATTGTTGCAGTTTTTTTTGTAAGTATGTAACATTAAAAAAAGATCCATTTTTTCCAACTGTTTGTACTGCTTTTTTTATTTGTTTGTTTTTGTTTTGTTTTTGTTGTTGGTTTTTTTTCCATTATTTTATTATTGAATTATTGTTCATTAGTTACATTTACATGTAAGCAACTTAAAATGTATAATGAGCACATCTTCATGATTTCATTTGATTAGGACATTTAACATTTGATTTAGGAAAATTGAATCCTGTGTTTTCACTTTACTTAAAGCCATCAATGATGCATTTATAGAGATTAGTAACTGTATTATTACTCACAATAAGTATTTATAAGAACACAACACAGCTATTAACAATATATTTACTAATTTGACAGAAATAAATGTGAAATAAAAAAATCATTGTAACTATAATATAATAACATTATAGCAATGCAGGTTGCATCTTTATAAATACATTCATGGAACCATACGACTGACTAATTAATACTTATAAATCAGTGTACAATGGATTATGAGCATTGAAAAGCAAATGCATGAATTATAATTAATTATATAAATAATATAAATGTATCTGTAACTGTTCTTCTAATGCGGTATAGGTCTTAAAGGGTTAGTTCACCCAAAAATGAAAATAATGTCATTTATTACTCACCCTCATGTCGTTCTACGCCCGTAAGACCTTCGTTCATCTTCGGAAAACAAATTAAGATATTTTGATGAAATCCAATGGCTCAGTGAGGCCTGCATTCACAGTAATGGTACTTCCTCTCTCAAGATCCTTAAACTTACTAAAAACATATTTAAATCAGTTCATGTGAGTACAGTGGTTCAACTTTAATACTATAAAGTGACGAGAATATTTTTTTTTTTGTGCCATCATAATGATTTTTTTAACAAAACACTCCTTCATGAAGCTTCTGAATCAAATCAGTGATTCAGATCGCGTATCAAACCGCCAAACTGCTCAAATCACGTGACTTTGGCGCTCCGAATCACTGACTTGATTCGTAAAGCTCCGAAGCTTCATGAAGCAGCGTTTTGAAATAGATATTGTTATTTTGTTTTTTTGGCACAAAAAAAATATTCTTGTCGCTTTATAGTATTAACATTGAACTACTGTACTCACATGAACTGATATAAATATGTTTTTAGTACCTTTATGGATCTTGAGAGAAGAAGTACCATTGCTGTAAATGCAGGCCTCACTGAGCCATTGGATTTCATAAAAATATGTTAATTTGTGTTCCGAAGATGATCGAAGGTCTTACAGGTGTAGAACAACATGAGGGTGAGTAATAAATGACATTATTTTCATTTTTAGGTGAACTAACCCTTTAATAAGTCTTTATAAATATGTTTATAAAATAGTAATACTTGTTTATAAATAAGTATAAATGGAGCTATAATTCATTATTAGCATGGTCTTAATAGAAAGTGTTACCAAAGTATTTTTGCAGCTTAATATTGACAGACACTAGTCTATATCGCGATTAGAATAAAGAATTTAGGAATAAAAAAACTTACCATTCACAATCCTCAGCTTGATCAAGTTGATCCTTGAAATGGAATTGAAACCAGTCATGCTCTTCCTCTGATGTAAATCTTTTTAGAATTATTTCTCACCGCATCTCAAAACTATGAAAAGTAAATGAATCTGACTAAGCTTGATACATTTTTTTCAAGCTGATGTGGACGTTAACTCTGTTGCATTGATCGCCTCAGAATTTGCGTTTGAAAGCTGCGCAATCTCTGTGGGCGTGGCCACATTAGTGGATAATAGCTGACTTGCGAACGACTGACATCTCTCTCTTTTCAAACAGATTGTATAAACAGAGAACATTTGTTTTTTTAATTTGACTTACATGATTTAAAACCTGACATTGCAACGTTTCGTTAGACATATGTCTGATGTTTGTGTGATAAGTATTCACTAAGTTAGTTCATTTTCTGAGGACTATCAGAATGGACTTCATTCAGAGGGAGACGACAGATCACGCATCATGTTAGTTTTCTTTATTTTACAAAAAGCACAACATTTTGTTTTTACTCTGAGTGTACACAAATTTAAAAAAAAAGACATTTCACAGATTAGAATGGTGTATAACTCTTAATTTTATGTTCAAAATTGACAGAGTATTTTGAGTCTCTTTCGCACTGGTAAGAAAAAAAAAACGAGGTGGTATCGCCAGCGCGACAGCTGACTCGAGGGTGTTAAACAACTTTGACTGCTCACGGGCATCAAAACTCAGTTTGTGTTCCATTTCTAAGTCCATTTTCATACTAGAAATTTCAGACAAGGCTGATTTTAACTTATCTTTGGCCTGTTTCTCACTCATACTCAATATCCTTAATTTGTTTGTCTGTGCTGACAAATCATTTTGAGCCTGAGTCAGCTCTGTTTGTAGAGTGATTGTGTATCCTGACTCCTGGGTACAGTGTCTGAGCTTAAGCGCTCATCCTTGCTTAAGCTCAGTTTCTAGGTCTAGATTTTGTTCTTTTAACCTTTTAATTTTTGCTCCTTGGCTGTCTGTAATATACTGCAAGTCTTCTTTCTCTGCAGACAACCTATTGGCTTCAACCTTCAAATGGTCATTTGCATGACGCAAATCAGCCAGCTCACTCTTTAGTTGTTGGGTCATCATATCCCTATCTTTTATCTGTTCATTAGCAAGGGATACTCTGTCTATTGCTTGGGTTAACTGAGCAGCCCAATTTAGTGCTAAGCTAGAGAGGAGTTTTGTTAGCGAGGCACCTTTTAAGGCCTGTCCTGCTGCTTTAGCTGTTAGCTGTGTTGTTTTGAGGCTGATTTCATCATAAGCCCTTTAAGCCCTTAATCGTCTCTATATAACCTGGATTCACAGCACTGGTCAGGTCTACAACCAGCTGTTCAGGTAGGTTTAACTCTGCCATTTTTGACAGATACTTTACTGCATCTAGCTAATCTCAGTACCTAACACAAAAGTGTTGATAGTTTGATGTCACTGGGGCACTGTAAGTCTTACACTGACTAGTGATGAGGATTTTAGCCCTTGGCTATGAGTGGTCAGAGGGAACTGCCCTTATCTGACACTTATCTAAGTTTACACAGAACTTTTTGATAGACTTACAAGGTATATGAGCCATTTGCTATACTTAGTAGTAGCAATTAGTTATAATTAATGATTACAACCTCTGCTAACACTATAGTTTCCTGAATGAAGAAACGCTTTACCAGAACTATGCCACTGTAAAATGGTCCAAAGCTCAAACAACAATTCTGTTTACTGCAAACAATTCTACTGCAACAACCTGCTAAGCAAACGGTAACTGACCAAACTGAGAATTTTAGCTTCCTGTTGAAGTAATTACACTTGCAACCTTTTAGGTGAATTTGTTGTGTTGATGAACAAAAGACTTGTTTCAATCTTAGCTGGCCTCACACGGGGCACCAGAACGTGGTGATTTTTACTCAATTGATCGGTGACGTAGTGATTTTTGATCACGTGTCTGTAGCGAATTAACTCAAAGGGGAAATGTTAATAATTATTCATAACTCATTATGATTATTAATTATGATTAATTATGAATATGTAAATCAGTTAATCAGATTAACTGGATGTAGCTACATTAATATTACAATCAATTAACCTGTTCGTCAAGTGAACACTCAGTGTTGATTGTTTATTAATTCTAAGAAATGTTCATTTCCAGGTTATGGAAAAACAACATTCGTATTGTACAGTACTACTCAGAGCATGTAGTCAGGATCTAAATCACTTAAGAGGCGATTTATTAGCAGACGGAGTCAGAACCAAACATGTATTGTGCACAATCTTTATTAACTCACAAACACATAACTAAACTAACAGACACATAACATACACGAAGGTCACACACATACATTGGTAAGAATGAGCAATGATATGATAATGAGTTGAACCGGAAGTGGAACTGTGGATATAGCTATAGGAAAAAGTCATAGACAATCTGGAAAAGAATCATCAGTTTCCTCAGTAATAAAACACCTTTGCTGACAAAGGTAAGTTTTACAAATCAATACTAAATCACTGTTTAGTGTTCAAATGTACGATACTTGCAAGATGCCTTTAGGCTGAGGAGCATCGGATCTGCCGGCTGGGTTGTAATCTTGATGGTTCGGTCCGAAGTTGTTGCCAGTATCTTCTGCGTTAGATGAAGTACTATGAAAACTTATAGATGAGCACATGGCTGGGTTGTAGGCCGAGGCCTGCAGGCCTAGGCCTACAGGCCTGCAGCAAGAAGGGGGTCTCTTCAGTCGTCCAAGAAGCAAGGAAAGAGAGGGAGTGGCATTGTTCACTGGCTTTTAACCTCTGGTCAAAGTCACACCTCTTAGTTGTTGACCGGACCAATGAAGATGTTGTATTTCCGGGCGATAACACGCCTCCTATCAGGGCTTTTATGATCGAGCAAGATTTACTGGCTGAGTTATGAAGAACTATTAAAGACTCTTGTAATACTGATGTGTTGCACAGGTATGGACATACCGCATACACAAGCATTTAAATCTTCTCGATACGAACCCATAGACACTAAACATGGCGTAATTGAAGTTACCTTAAATGTATCATAAAACATGCGAATACAATGAGTGCAATACAACAACAGCAATAATGGATACCATTTCCTAGGGATGTGCATGTTCATTTATAGAACGGTCTGTCTATAAATTAATGCAGGAAAGTCTGTGTTCTGTGGGGAAAATGCAGGAAAGATGCACGTTTCTGTGTCTCTTCTCTGCTCTTCCATGTGGCCACCACATTCTTTAGCGCAATAAAACTTGTAACTGAGAACTTCTCGGGGGATGGGGGACAGGCCCCAGAGTGCTTTAAACAATTATTGGTTACCTATAACAAATAATTGTCTGATTTGTCTCAGTCGTTACATAATTCCCCCCTTTCGATCGTTGTTGTCCCTCTTATGGCAACAGCGAGCGACGTTGAAGGCGCAGAAAGATCAGACACACCACTGGCACACAAGGCTGGAAGGCTGTGATGGGCTCTGGTTGTATGCGTCTCCTGGAGTGGTGGTCATTCCATGGCGGTTGATGTAGACCGTAGACAAGCTCAGGTCTCTGAGCTGGTGCTGCAGGCATCAAGGCAGCCAGTGCCTTGACAGTGTGTCACCTGTCACCCTGAAGTCAGTTAGTGTGGGCGAGATGTTTGTTGGTAGCAAGGTTCAGGTCTTTGAGCTTGCTCAGCAGGTGTCGAGGTAGCAGGTGCCTTGACAGTGTCACCTGTCGTTCGGACGCCCGTGAAGCAGGTGGTTGCAGGAAGAGGTTTTGGGAGTTGTAGTGTGAAGAGTGTTTCAGACCGACCTAGGGTTGATGACAGAAGGGCAGCAGGCGTTTGTTACCTCTGCTCTCAGTCAGAAGGAGTCTGAAGTTTGCAGTGTCCCTCTGCTCTTGTGGCGGCGCCAACTTGAGCAGGTCTGAGTGGTGTTGTGTGAGTGGTCAGAAGCTTGTGCTTCTGAGTACTCCTCAGGTAAGTACTGTTCAAGGAGCTCTCTTACTAGCGTTAGAAGCTCCTACAGGTCCGATGCAGGCATGTCCAGTCGTCCTTGTGCAGCCTCTGGATGGCTGCTGTGTGAAGGATGGGGAGGTTGTTGCTGGAGGTCTTTGAATGTCACTTCATGTGCCATTTCAGGGTTCATCTGAATTAATCCTTCTCCTTCTGCGGCTGCAGAGGATTTCAGGAAATGGGCAGATAAGGTGTCAAGTAAAAGGTTTTGGCTCCCCCCTTTGTACCTCTGTGCTTGGCTGGGGGAGGCCCTTCTGCTGATTCCATGTGGGGGAGTGAGATGTCCCTCCTGCTGTAGTTCTCTCTGTAGCAGGTAAGAGTATCTTAATTCTCTTTGGACCATGTTAAGTTCATCGTTTATGTTGTCCAGCTGCTGGGTCAGAGCTTCAATCCCAGATCTGGACACATTCAGGTGACCTTCACGGGCCTTGATTCTGGCATCTTTGTCCAAGAGTTCGGAATTTGCAGTTTTTAACGGTGACTCTTTGTGAAATAGTTCCTTTTTCTTTTCTTTTTTTTAGGTCCTTTCTGGCTGTCTTTTCAGCTGTCAGAGCCTTTTGATGTCTGTGGATTTTCTCCTGTGACTCCACTCTGCCAGGGACATTGTGTCTGTCCTGCGCCCAGCATCTCTAGCTGGTCTGTGCGGCTTTTAGCCTTTGTCAGCTCCTTGTGAGATTCTGCGATCTGGAGTTTGAGGTTGTTTACCTCCTGTTTCAAACCTGTGAGGTTGTGGGCCAGGAAGAAGTTGACCTCAGTCAGATCTTTGTGATCATACCTCTGGTTTTAGTCATCTGCCTTTACTTCTCTTCCATCGTTGTCCAGTTGCTTTTGGCTCTGGTGCTGCAAGTGATCAGCAGCCCTGGTTAGGAGGGTGTTCCTCACGACAGGACATTGAGTCTGCCATCTGGGCAGTTAGGCTGAGCATTCTGCAACATTTTGGCACACTTGTGGTGAGAGTAAGGGCAAGAAACTAATGCAAGATCAAACAGAATTTGGAGCTGAAGGCACAGTGGGCAGCTAGGTGTATAGCATACAGATAGGTTTAATAAATGACTTAAGATGGATCTTATGGTTAAATTATTTCTCAGAACTTGCTGATGGCTCACAACAGGCTTGATCTCTGAACCAATGAAAAGAGAGAAAGGAAAAGGAGCGCTTTCCTATTAGATTGGGTTTATTAGGGGTGCTCAAAATTATACCATAGCAATCGTTTAAATTACTTTTGTAACTGGCTCATAAAATTGAAGCAACTGTTGTAAATAAACAAAATCAAGAAGGAAAGTATGTCTAGTTACTTGTGGTTCTATTGGGAAATTAAACCACACGAGAGCAGAAAGGAAAATGTAAATAAATCAAGTCGATGAAAGAAATACTAGTAAAAACGAATAGCTGATTGCTATTATGATTAAAATCAATGAAAAGATTTAAAGAAGTGATTAAAACAACAGAATGACCTGGTATTGGGAATAGTCAACAGCACTAGCGATTAACTGTTAGATTAGCTTTGGTGATCAGTCTATAGTTGGTCACAGCTACAGCATGTTCAGGACCACACCCTGTGTGTGTCCCTCCCTGAAGTTTAGTCAACGTGCTATTGAAAAATCTCAACAAATCCTAGAATTCTCCTTTAGCTAAACAGTTTACATGTAATTGAATTTAGATTTAATTACCCTAGTAACTGCAGATTTAGCTGAACAGCGTTCAGGGAGAAGTGCACCTAAGTTCAGGTGAAATTAGCTGAGAAGAATTAAAGGCAAGGAAAGGGAGAAATCAGAAAACCAGAATGTGGTTTAGATCACTTCACACTGCATACATACAAGCTGCTAACTGGTAACTGTAGAAGTCATTAGTTAGCTTAGCCTGAGCGGAAGGGCCGCTAGGTGAGGTTAGCTTAGCCACCTAGCTTGGTTTGTTTACAATATGATGTCATGAGGTGGTGAGTTAGTACTTCCTGTGACAAGTTGTTGTCATGGGAAGCAGTGCACGTCAGAGCAATTCACCAGTTCATGAAGAGTGTCTGCACATCTGAAAAGAGTCCTGCATCGAGTTAAAATGTGGCGCTTATACTTCACAATATTCAAAAATTAGATGTTACATTCAGTAAAATGCGAATGTAGTTTGGCATTTGCAAATTTTACTCATGTAAACCCTTCTCTCTACTTTAGACAACTTCTTGACTAATTTAAAGAGTAGTTACACCGATTTGCCGCGAGTCAAAACTGGTCTAAGCGCACAGAAGTCTCATCTTGTGAATAAATACTGATGTTTCTATCGGCCAATGAAACATAGTATCGATCACCGGGTAGCTATGCTTGTAGATGCAGCTAAAGTTTAGATGAATGAGTCCCTCTGATTATAATTTCTAAGGTCTTTGCTCTGTAGAAAGGAAACCTTCATCCAAATCTACATTCATATAACACTGTACTGAGATTTTTCATCAGAAACAGGTTAAGCAATACTGCAATTGGTATTTCTTCAACCAAAGTAGAATAATCACTTCTGGTACAGTTTACATGCTGCTGAGCTGAGATTCCTTTGTCAAAACAGACTTACGCTCAAATACTGAAATTAGGTTTTCTTCGCTAAAATCAGATTAACTTTACACTGATACCATTTGACACATGTTAAGATGTGTTAAGACTCTTTCTGTTACAGCAGAAGTGTCAAAACAAGCTATAGTTTTATCTGCATCTAACAAGCCAGCAACCACCGATCTACATGCGAATCAAACGTTGTCAAATGTCATGTCGGAATTATCAATTATTAAACACACTTTTAGTTGGATGGTGGTTTAAGCGAGTGGCTTTAGGCCATGCTATCTTAACCAGCTCAATCTAGTGTCATAGTGACGTAGCTGGAGTTAGCATTTCCTTTGACAAGTCGTTGTCATGGAAGTCAATGTGCAGCAGTGCCCAATCGAACAGTGTATATCAAATGTCTGCAGGTTTCAAAATAGCTCGTCGTGGATGGTCATGAGCATTTGAGACTTACACATTCATTCAAGGTTCCCTTCCACTCAGTGAAATTCATATTTTACTAATGCAGACTCCTGCTTTCCTGCGAACACACATTTTCACCTACTTTAAAAGCTTTATGCCCTATGCTGACTAGGAACCTTTGTAGAAGCTATTTGGGAGGCACTGTGTTTGAAGTTCAAAGTCACTGGGGTCTTAAGAACCCCTTCTGAGGGGCCTTGTGTGTTACAGGCCTTCTGTGTCAGGTCACATGAATGGCATTGTGTGAGGGCAGGTTGTGCTGCCCAAAAAGGTGACTAACTGGTATAGGAGGCAAAGGTCCTGTTGGTGTCCTCCATTCATTCCAGGTTTGTCTGAGTCTGTGGCAACAACCTTGGGACTTTCAGATCTGCCCTGCTTGGTGTCGAGGGCAGCACTCAATCTGCGTTCAGACTTCTGGGTCTGAGAAATCCTTTCTGCTGACTGGTTTCAGCTGCTAATAGTCTGATTGGAGGTTTTCTGGCTGTTAAGTCAGAAATCGTTGTGATTCTGGTTGGATGTGATCCAGAACTGAGAGCCTGTCTCGGTGGGTCACACCAGTCAGGGACTTGGGGCAAAAGGAATGTCTCATATGTTGGCATGGGTGCTGTGGTCTTCTAGGCTGCGGGCTCTGGCCTCTCCCCCCTTTGTGTAGGGTTGGAGGGAGCTTGTGCTGCTGCTGTGAAGTCCATCAGGATGCATGTTCCTTGTGTGGTCCATTTGCAGTTGGTCGGACTGTTTCAGTTCTTCTTGGACCAAAACGAGTTTGTCTCCCACGCTGCTGAATTGCTGAGTCAGTGGTTCGGAGCGTGTGTCAAACTGCTAAGGTCACGTGATTTCAGTAAACAAGGCTTCGTGATGCGTCATAGCTGTTTCAAAGTGATTTGAAATGTCAATGGTTCATCTCCATGTCTATACATGATTTGTATATGAAATGTGTATAACACATTTAAATGACGCATTTGATAAAGGGAGTTTGTCTCCTGTACTGTCATGTTTGTCTGATATAGCCCAGTTTTCATTAACGAGCTCTACAGTTTACTGAAATATAACAGAAACCTCATGTTTAAGGATATTAGTTGATTCGTTGATCACTTTTAATTGATTACAACTTCAATAAAACATTTGTGAATGGTTTATTAAAGATGTCTTGTTAAGTCTTCGCTACGCTTACTGTTCTGATCCGCAAAGGATGCTTTGAGCGGTTCGAAACAGTGAATCGTTTGTGACTCAATTGATTTGTTTGATTCTGAGCTTCACAACGCTTTGTGTCCCCATCAAAAGTTCAAATCAAAATCCCTCCTAAAAAGGATCCCAAAGTCTATAAAGTCTTTGGTTTGAATGCTTCACGCTTGCACGTGTCTAGATGCTAGCAGGGTGCTAGCAGCTTTTAGTCGAGGTAAAGGGTTTTAACTTGCAGGGTATACGTGTAGGGTTGCTAGAGAGCTAGATTTGGCTACACGTGGTTTGTTGTTTGCACAACAGTCTGTGATGTGGGTGCTGTTATCAGACTTTTAGAGGTGTCTGCTCTAACACGCTCTGTTGTCATGTGCCGTCAGGAGACCAATGCCAGCTTGCAACACAATCAGAATAGAGCAGAATTCTAACCGTGCTGCAAGTCTGCATTGAGAACTCCATTGTGGCCACTCATAACTCACAAATCACAACAGCACATCACTTCACAGACAGTGGTGAATTGCTAGGTAGCTAAGCTAGAATTTACACCACAAATTCATTGCGTGTTTCATATGGGCGGTCCAGCGCATTAATATGAATACAGTGACGTAACGAATAGTAAAAAGGCCTTAATTGGTGACCGAGGAGCATCGCCCAGAACACCATTACAAACGCTGTAGTGAGATTTCTTCGTCACACAGGTAAATTTATGCTGCTTAATCTGGAATTCCGTCATCAGAAAAAGGCTTATGCATTTAAAGCTGAAAGTGGGGATTTCTTCACCCAAGATCAGGTTAATTTATTTTAATACCCTTTGTACATGCTGCTAATCTGAGATTCCATCATCAGAAAAAGACTTATGCATTTAAAGCTGAAAGTGGGGATTTCTTCGCCCAAGATCAGGTTAATTTATTTTGGTACCCTTTCGTACGCGCTGCTAATCTGAGATTCCGTCGTCAGAAAAAGTCTTGCGCTCGTTTAGCAACTGAAATTATGATTTCTTCGATAATTTCAGGTTAGCTTCTTCGTACAATTTAAACATGCATTATAGCATTGAGGAACTTTCTGCCGTTCAAGGGAACGTGCATACAAGCCATAGTTTTGCTGATTTTATCAGCAATTTGTATGTGCATGTATAAGATGTTAACAAAGATTATGTAAAAACACATGATTGATTACTGGGTCCGTCTGCAAACAATTGCTTAAAATGACGCCTTTCGTTCTCCACCAAAATGTAGCGAATTAACTCAAAGGGGAAATATTAATAATTATTCATAACTCATTATGATTATTAATTATGATTAATTATGAATATGTAAATCAGTTAATCAGATTAACTGGATGTAGCTACATTAATATTACAATCAATTAACCTGTTCGTCCAGTGAACACTCAGTGTTGATTGTTTATTAATTCTAAGAAATGTTCATTTCCAGGTTATGGAAAAACAACATTCGTATTGTACAGTACTACTCAGAGCATGTAGTCAGGATCTGAATCACTTAAGAGGCAATTTATTAGCAGACGGAGTCAGAACCAAACATGTATTGTGCACAATCTTTATTAACTAACTCACAAACGCATAACTAAACTAACAGACACATAACATACACGAAGGTCACACACATACATTGGTAAGAATGAGCAATGATATGATAATGAGAGTTGAACCGGAAGTGGAACTGTGGATATAGCTATAGGAAAAAGTCATAGACAATCTGGAAAAGAATCATCAGTTTCCTCAGTAATAAAACACCTTTGCTGACAAAGGTAAGTTTTACAAATCAATACTAAATCGCTGTTTAGTGTTCAAATGTACGATACTTGCAAGATGCCTTTAGGCTGAGGAGCATCGGATCTGCCGGCTGGGTTGTAATCTTGATGGTTCGGTCCGAAGTTGTTGCCAGTATCTTCTGCGTTAGATGAAGTACTATGAAAACTTATAGATGAGCACATGGCTGGGTTGTAGGCCCGAGGCCTACAGGCCTGCAGCAAGAAGGGGGTCTCTTCAGTCGTCCAAGAAGCAAGGAAAGAGAGGGAGTGGCATTGTTCACTGGCTTTTAACCTCTGGTCAAAGTCACACCTCTTAGTTGTTGACCGGACCAATGAAGATGTTGTATTTCCGGGCGATAACACGCCTCCTGTCAGGGCTTTTATGATCGAGCAAGATTTACTGGCTGAGTTTTGAAGAACTATTAAAGACTCTTGTAATACTGATGTGTTGCACAGGTATGGACATACCGCATACACAAGCATTTAAATCTTCTCGATACGAACCCATAGACACTAAACATGGCGTAATTGAAGTTACCTTAAATGTATCATAAAACATGCAAATACAATGAGTGCAATACAACAACAGCAATAATGGATACCATTTCCTAGGGATGTGCATGTTCATTTATAGAATGGTCTGTCTATAAATTAATGCAGGAAAGTCTGTGTTCTGTGGGGAAAATGCAGGAAAGATGCACGTTTCTGTGTCTCTTCTCTGCTCTTCCATGTGGCCACCACATTCTTTAGCGCAATAACTTTGCGGGAGAACTTCTCGGGGGATGGGGGACAGGCCCCAGAGTGCTTTAAACAATTATTGGTTACCTATAACAAATAATTGTGTCTGATTTGTCTCAGTCGTTACATGTCACTTAAGGTCTGGTTATGAGTGTATCAGATGACCCATCCCCCCTTTTGTAATATGGGGCACCAGTCAAGAATAATGTCTTTAAATTATTGAACAGCTATTTTTGGAGTGTTCTTAAATTGTTGAGTTAATATAAACTGGAGGGAGTCGGTCAGCTGATTTATGTGAAGGATTTGTGAGAGTCTGGCCAACTAGTAGAGTCTTTGATCATCAACACAAGGAAGTCACAGTTGTAATAAAATCAATAAAATTTATTAATAATAGATATGCAAAAGTAAATACCATAATGATTAATAATGCTAATAATGAATATGCACTGCTAAAAGATAGTAAACTAATAACCAAAGGAAAATACTGAATTAAATCAAAGAAACAAATAAATGAAGTGAACACAGAATGGATAAATGCAATGCTGTTGAACTGAATGTAGAATGGAAGAGAATTGTATGGGAATGCTTCTTATGGAAACCACCTAATGGCTCTGGTAAAATGGTGATAAATAATTACTCATTTATCATTGAACAAAAAAATCCCTATTATTTGTAACAAGCCGACCTCAAGTAACTGTTATCTAAGCAAGTTAGAAAAACAAATGCTGCATGTATAAACTAATGCCAAGGTCTCTAGAAGGAGGTTTGATAAGTTTATATTTACGTTCCACACAGTCGGGTGATCAATCCGGTGGCAGACACGTCTTCCACTGATGATGCAGGCTGCGTGCAGTGGAAGGCGCGGAATTGCAATCCAGTAGTCGTGCCACGTTGGGCTGGAGGATGCTGAACTTTGGTTGCACCAAGAGGGTCCTTTAGAGATGGACTGGGCAGCTGGGTCAGATGAATCTTCACAGGTTCCTTTGCAGGTTGGCTGCATCGCTGAGGAGCCATGTGGTACAGGCGATGTCTGCCGATGCAGAGGTCCTTTGCGGACTGGGCTGTGCTGCTGTAGGAGCCGTAAGGGTCAGATGAATCCTTCAGTGCTGGAGCCGTTTTTGCAGCTAGAGTGCAGCTGGAAGCAATATGAATGGTTTTGCTCTCAAAAGCTTAACCTTGACTGTCTTGTAGTCTCTTTCCTCGTCAGGTCAGAAACTCAGGACATGGAGTGTCTGTTAATGTCTCCTTCCCCGTCGAGCTGGAAACGCATATTTTTCTTTTTCTGATGAAGAGGAGATTGAAATCTGGCACCTTTCTGATCCTGGAGTGTGATTGGCCACTGGTATCTGAAGTAGCCACGCTGTTGCCCACCCTAGTGTGGAACTCATTTGCATAGCATAAAGTAGAGTGTTAAAACAGTGTATTAACATTTTAATGCATCATTTCTTGACCAAACCTCTTTCAAATTATTAAAGGCATCGTATGGAACAGATAGAGACCAAACATGATCAGAAACGGTTAAGTCATCGTCCATACATTCGTTCATAGGTCTGTCCCGTGACCTGTTGTGTTAACAGTCTGTAACCATATAATCTAAGCTTTGCATTAAGATGGAGTGGATGTGTTGCAGTTTAAATCAAATTAAGGCCTCCAAACATAGGTATGAATGGATTTAGATAGATCTCTGTGGCCTTGTTTATTGCAGTCACTGCTGCTGCATCCAGGAGGTCTGTAGGAATTTTTATGGCAGTTCTTGCCTAAACCTTAGGAATGAGTTTGGTGGTTAGAGTCAATGTGTCGTCCAATGAGAAGTCCTCTCCGTGGTTGTGGTGGGTGCAGAAGGTCCCCCTGCCTGCCCTGGAAGAGGTGTCTGGCAGTTGTCTTGGCATCTTATCTGATTATGTTGAACATTTATTTGTTCTTTCACCAAGGATCCAATCAGAGTGTGGCACATCATCTTCCACACCGCAGTTAGAGTTAGTAAGAGTTTGAATGTGATTGGTTAATTTCAAACAGATTACCATGCTCCATCATAAAAGGGTTTGCACATTTATGCAGCCAGGTAATTTTATTACTTTTTCCCCCTCTGTTCTGTTTTTTCTTTTCTGTTTTTATTCTTTCTTTGTTCTTTTTTTCTTGTTCTTTTTTTTTTTTTTTTTTTTATACATGATTTTTTTTACTTTCAATGTTACATTAAAGGTGTACAAAGATCTGACATGATCTCAGGAAGCTGCCATTTTTTATGCCCACTGTAATTGGGAGACAAAATAGGTTACATGAGTTACATGAACATGCCAAGTTCTAGTCAAAATTTACTAAAACACATTTGAAAGTGGAAAATTATTATTCACTTGTCATATATTTTGACCTGGATGCTTCAGTTGTAGCTATAGTGTTGTATTAAAGTCTCAGTAAAACTAAATTGACCCTATTTACTTAGTGACCTTTACTAGTATTACAATTAATCTGTGCAAGTTAATCCACAGAAAAAAATCTTTGTAATCTTTAATCAAAATCTCAAAATTTGCTTTCCATTTGAATAGCGTTCCTCTCTGATGGCATCAGTATGACTGCTTGAGCAGAACATCCTTAACCACTCTCCAATTGTCAGTCTGCTCTAAGCTAGAGATGGCAAGGATGTGCACTAAAATCAGACTTTATGTTCAGTGCTGTTTTATCTGAAGCCTCATATTTATTCTATCTGTGTCGTTACAGACTGTGGGCCATGTTTGAGTCTCTCAGGAGAGGAAGTACACAAACAGGCATCCCACTGCAATGACAGGAAGACTGCTTCAAAGAGAGTTCAAGAGTTGAGCTCTGAACTTTTCTTTGCTGTCTTTGTGAAGGTACGTATCATAGGAAAGATGCTCAAGAGGTCAGGTTTTATTTATCATTTGCAAAGCTTGCACATAAAAAAGTAAAAATCTTCTGTATATAAATCATAAACAAGAAAACTTTGAACAAATTTGAACAAATACATTTTGCCCTTGACATAATGTAAGCTTAGTTGCTATTGAACTGCAATGGCAGAAATGATGTTGGTAAACAAACCATTTATTTATGAGCGTGATGTTTTTGGTAGGATTGTGGTCCTCTGGATTCAGAGGCTATGGTCATGGGGGTTCTGGACCAGTCCTTTGATGTGCTTGTGCTTCGCTACGGAGTGCAGAAACGAATCTACTGTAATGTATGTATGACTTATTCAACTATTTGTTTTCACAGCTTTTGCTTGGAATAGCAAAAATATGTAAAATATGTTTTACATAATAATACATTGGTGTCATTTGCCCCATTATTCGACCATAAGAGTCATGAAAAGGCATGTAAAAGCAATTGCCAGAGGTTTTTAAAGGGGTCATGAGCTGTTTTTTTCCATAGTGTAGCAAATCAGCTCAAAGGGAAAATTTAATAATTAATCATAACTTGTCATAATTAATTATTAATATTTGGATCAGTTAATCAGATTAACTTGATGTAGTTGAACTAATATTACAATCAATTTATCAGTTCATCCAGCAAACACTCAGTATTGATTATTGATTATTTATTAATTCTAAGAAATGTTAATTTCCAGGGTAATGGAAATAACTTTCTTACTGTACAGTACTACTATGAGCATGTAGCAAGATTACGACTATGGGCCATGTCTACCAAATTGGCATCAGAGGATGACATCGGGGTGGGGGGGATTTAATTAATTGGAATTAATGAAAAATGCCAGTTCTGCTCCGCGTCAGTGGACATGCATCGTTAGTGTGGCGCATGTCTGGAGAAAGAGAGAAAGTGCGAAAGCGCACGGAGCTGGAAAGGCTTGAATGAAGTGCGTTTGGCTTTAGATAAAACTACTAGAGGATATAGCGCTGAAATAACATTACCACAAACGATCCTGAGTGCTTTTGGTGTGATCTACACCGCTGTTTTGTGATGTGCTGCTCACTTCAACTAGAAACAGTAAAATGGTGCTACCGTTCTGTCTCGTGGGGTCCGGATGGAAACATGCTGGGGTCTGGATGCGGACCGCTGTCCGCCATATGAATATCAGGGGTTAAGTTTGTGTAAAACATCTAGTAGCCTATAATTTTTTTGGCGTTTTTTGCACAATAAAAACTTTACTGTTTAAATTGTGTTCATTGAACTGTTTTGAATATAATTTGTATTGTGATCGGGAACAACTTCATTATGTTATTATTACTATTATTACTAACTCTGTGGAAATTGAAAGCATGCATTCCACTGGGCAATGTAGTGTGATTACTTAAAGGGTTAGTTCACCCAAAAATGAAAATAATGTCATTTATTACTCACCCTCATGCCGTTCCACACCCGTAAGACCTTCGCTAATCTTCGGAACACAAATTAAGATATTTTTGTTGAAATCCGATGGCTTCAGTGAGGCCTCCATAGCCAGCAATGACATTTCCTCTCTCAAGTTCCATTAATGTACTAAAAACATATTTAAATCAGTTCATGTGAGTACAGTGGTTCAATATTAATATTATAAAGCGACGAGAATATTTTTGGTGCACCAAATAAAAACAAAATAACGACTTATATAGTGATGGCCGATTTCAAAACTGCTTCAGGAAGCTTCGGAGTGTTATGAATCAGCGTGTCGAATCAGCCGTTCAGAGCGCGGATTCATTTTTGGGTGAACTAACCCTTTAAGATGTTTTTTTTGCTGGCTGTCTGTCAGCATCAGCGATGGACGATGGCATTGTCTATTGGCCCAACCCTATCATGAACACAACTAATCCAAACAAACACATACACACAATCATGTATACATGGGTAAAATGGAAAATTAAAGTGAATTAAACTGGAAACAGGAACAGGAAATTAAGCTATGGAAAAGAGTCATTTAACCGCTGAAAAGAACCACCAGTTTCTTATTTCAAAACACCTCATTAAATGAACAACACCTGCATTTGCCTTTTCAGTTGAAGCAGTCTGGTTTTGATGCTTCCTTGAGTCGATAGTGTTAAAGTTGCAATCAATTTAATTTGCGATAATTGAGGAAATGATGACGAACTAGCGTGGTTAGTTTGACTCCGTTATGGTCGGGGAAGTTCCACATGGCTAGGTTTTGGGGCCTGCCGGCCCATGACCTCACGGTTGGACCAGGTTTCTGGACCCACACACAGCAACCAGAAGAAGAAGGAAGAGGAAAGGGGAGGTCACTGTGAAGTTGCCCTTTAACTCTGTGTGGAGGTTCCACCTCCACGGGTCAGTGAGCGAGTGGTAGCTTAAGCTTTTGCAGGGAAGGTTTTAAGATCCTTTGTATGAAGCATGATCATTTGCATATCTAACTGGATTGGGTGCTGATGAAGAAACTATTAAAGATTATGTTGAATAGGTATCATGTAGGTCATCAATCATATAGGTCATCAAAATACATATTCGTAGATACCAAACATGGTACATATGCGGTGTTAAATAATCAAATAATAGATGCATTAAAGGTGGAGTCAGTAGAATTTCAAAAACACTATTTGGAAGTTAGTCGGGCTGACACCAACCACAAACGTGTAACCAATCAGCATGACAGTCGAGGAGAGAGAAGGAGCAAGAAAGATTTGAAAAAAGAAAAAAAAACTGCAGAACGAGAGATGGGACACAATAAAAGCTCAAAAGAATATCACTGGAATGAAGGTTTATGACTGGGCTAGTGCTTTAGGACCACGTTTTTATTAGAAAAGCTTTCTAGTGCTAGAGAGAGCTAAGTGGGAAGGCCTGAAAACAGACGTGGAGGCTGCTTTGATTCTGCATCTCATGCGAGTAACACTGGGCTTTGATTGTCTGGAACTGCTGTGCTGTTGGCGACTAACAGCAAACACTTGTTTGTATTTATTCTTGTGTACTGTGCTTTCATTTTTTTGTGCTTACTTGATAGTGAGAGTTTTGCACTACTGCACACTGACTAGAGAACACGGTGTTTAGCGTCATTAATAGTGCCTTCTCCTTGCATGCCAGCAGCGATCACTACAAAAAGGTGTTTATCTCGTTACATAGTTGAAACATCTGCCAACTGTGAAACATTTATGCTTATAAAATGGTTAGTTCCTGTCCTTGATTCTGATTGATAGCTGTGTTCTGTTGTGATCATAGTTCCTGTCCTTGATTCTGATTGGTAGCTGTGTTCTATTGTGATCAATAGCTGTGTTTTATTCACGATAAAACACGGCTATGACCGCTTCACCAAACTGTTCTGTGTATCACACACATCACCCTTAAAGTGAGTACATGTACACTTGTGTGTTGCAACATTATTGTCAGTTTCAATATAGTTGGTGCTGCATCATCTTTTATTTTCAGTCTCTCTGAAAAGATGTAGCGTTTCTTCAAGAAACCCACCTTACCTCCAGGGACTCCCAAAGAATGCAAAACAGGTGCTACATTCCCATAGTATCATAAAGTTGTAAATCTAAAAAGAAGGGGGTGACAATTCTTTTCAAAAGCAACTCTACCATCATCATCAGAACCTGTGTGTTCAATAATAAAGTTAGAGTTGCATATTGCTGTACATTAATAGAAGGAAATTGGTTTTCATTTGTGTTCATTTACTCCCTCATTAGTTCCGCTTAGTCAGTGTATTTATATCCTCAGTTCTGGCTTAGTCTTGGTCTGTCCTCATCAATGTATGTGTCTAAGTTATGGTGTTTGTAAAGGGTTTCCTGAGTTTAGTTATTAAAAGATCCTGTTTCCTATTCATCCTCGTCTTTGTGAGCTTCCACTAACACGTTACGTGACAGAAGAGTGGACCAAAACCAGGGATAACATGAACTCACCTGCTGTATTACTGCTATGCCTGGAGCAGGAGCAGAAAAGCCTCGAGGCCCACACCTGACTAATAGAGCGTATCATCATACTGGTGCGGTCCTCAGAAATGCATCTTCGCTCGTTCGATCGAAGTTGCCTTCTGTGGTATCCCAGAGCCCCATAAATGCTGCATTGTTCAATGCACGCTCAGTAAATAATAAAGCCCAGCTCTTATCGGACATCATTGCAGATCGAAAACTGGACTTATTGTTTTTAACTGAAACATGGCATAAACAAAATGACGGACTCCTCTTTAACCAGCTTACTCCTGAGGGGTATGGACTGTTTGATCTCCCGCGACTTACTGGTCAAGGTGGGGGAATTATTGTGGTTCACAATCTGCAATTTAACATCAGCGCTGTGTGTGTACCACAGTTCTCATCTTTTGAATGCCTTGTTCTGAGTATTTCTGCTCCTAAGGCAATCACCATCGCTACTGTCTGTCGACCACCAAAGGCAAATGATGCTTTTATGTATGAGTTTGCTGACTTGTTGTCAATGTTGTGTTTTAATTTCAAGAGCATCCTCATTTTAGGGGACTTCAATATACACATTGACGAAAATGATTGTATGATGACAAAGGATTTTCTATTTTTATTGGATTGTTTTAATCTAAAACAGTTAAAAGAATTTGGATTCTTTTGCTCCCTTGGAAGTCTCACAGTGTCTCTTTTGCTCATTCTGCCCCTTGGTATAATGATGTCCTGCGTTCTAAGAAAGCAGTTTGCCGTAAATTGGAGCGCAAGTGGCGTCACTCAGGCCTGAATGTATTTTATCAGTCCTGGAAAGACCACTTGGGGGTATATAAAGCTGAAATTGAGTCTGCAAGATCTGTTTATTTTTCTCAGATTATAGATAGCAATCAAAGTAATCCTAGACATCTCTTTCACACTATAAACAGACTTCTCAAAGTTAATGTTGGCACTTCTCTCCCTGTTTCAAATCAGTTGTGTAATGATTTTCTTCATTTTTTTTAGTTCTAAAGTTGATAATGTCTATAAACTTATTCATGCTGCACCTGTTTCCGCTTCTACATTATGCTTCCCTAGTTTCTCTGGCATATCCTTCTCTACCTTTTCTCAAATTGACTCTGAGCTGCTCACTAGGGAGGTGTCACGTATGAAAGTCAACACTTGCTTACTTGACCCCCTCCCTACAAGCTTGTTTAAATCTTGTTTGGATTCATTGTGCCCTTCTGTTCTCAGCATTGTTAATGATTCCCTGCATACTGGTGTTGTACCAGCTGCATTGAAAACTGCTGCTGTAACACCTGTTCCAAAAAAGCATAATGTCGATTTGGATAACTTAAATAATTATCGTCCTATATCTAATCTTCCTTTTCTTGCAAAAATTCTTGAACGTGTTGTGGCTTTGCAGCTACTCAATCATCTTACAGTAAATAATCTTTTTGAACCCCTTCAGTCTAGCTTTCAAAAATTTCATAGTACTGAGACAGCCTTGGTCAAGGTCACCAATGACCTGTTAATAGCCTCAGACTCTGGTTCTCTTTCTATTCTGATCCTTCTGGATCTTAGTGCCGCTTTTGATACTGTCAATCACAATCTGTTACTCAAGCATCTGGAAACTGTCTTTGGCGTTTCTGGGACTGTTTCAACATGGTTTAGATCTTACCTTTCTGATCGTCAACAGTTTGTATGTATGAGTGGATTCCGGTCTGTGACCGGCTTTGTCTGTACGGGTGTTCCTCAAGGTTCAATCTTAGGCCCCTTACTTTTTAGCATTTACATATTTCCACTTGGCTTGCTTTTAAGATCACTTGGGCCTAATTATCACTTTTATGCAGACGATACTCAGATTTACATTCACTCTAAGCCTAGTCAAAATCTGGACCTTCCTTTTTTAACACATTGTATTTCTGAGATAAAAACATGGATGTCCCAAAACTTTTTGTGTCTCAATAGTGATAAGACAGAGGTCTTGCTTATTGGCACCTCTCATCAGCTTCGTAAAGCTGGTTCACTATTTTTAAACGTAGATGGCTCTGTTTTGGAATCACAAACCAAATTAAAAAATCTAGGAGTAATATTTTATTCAAGTTTGTCTTTTGACTCTCATGTCCAGTACACTGTAAAAAACTCATTTTTTCATCTCAGAAATATTGCTAGACTCCACTCTATGTTATCGCTGTCTGTGACTGAAAGACTTATTAATACTTTTGTGTTTTCCCGCATTGACTATTGCAACGCACTTCTGGCTGGGGTTCCTAAATGCACACTGAACAAACTGCAATGTGTGCAAAATTCAGCTGCTAGGATCCTGACCGGAGTCAGGAGAAATGAGCATATTACACCAATTCTCAAGTCCTTGCACTGGCTTCCGGTCAGGTTCCGAGTTGATTTTAAAGTCCTCATGCTCACATATAAGGCACTGCATGGTCTGGCCCCCCAGTATCTGTCTGCACTTTTAACCTTATACACACCCAAGCATCACTTACGCTCCTCACAAGCTGGTCTATTGGCAGTCCCACAGACACGGCTGCGTTCTGTAGGGGTTAGGGCCTTCTCATCCTGCACTCCTGGGCTTTGGAATGCACTCCCTCCTCACATCAGAGATGCACAGAATTTAAGTATTTTTAAATCGTATTTAAAAACTCATTTTTTTTTAGGGTAGCTTTTTCTTGATTGTCTTGATTTTTATCTTTTGTATATATATATATATATATATATATATATATATATAACTTGTTTTGCTTTGTGTGTGTTGTATTCTCATTTGCTTGTTTTATGTAAAGCACCTTGAGAAGCTACTTTAAAGGCGCTATATAAAAATAAAGTTATTATTATTATTATTACAAGCATTTAAACTTATTCTTGAATGGGGGGGTGGTAATAAAATGTGACAAAAGGCTACATGGCCCAGACCGGTCGGCGCCACGTGGTGAGTTACAGGAAGGGGGTCAAACGTCACAGCTTACACAAACTTAGAGTTGACTCGAACATTTGTGATTCGCATCCAGATGCTACAGTCCCCCTTTCACCCAACGAAGTTCATGTGTGGACATCGTTGGACGGTAATGATGGTCGGATGGCAAATGGATCATGATGGTCAGGCAGCAGTTGGTTCCTACTTGTCCTCAGCCTTTGGTTTCGCAGATAGAGGGTCCATCTCGATGAGGCTTGGCACATTCTCTGTCGTGGTACCTACTTTCCTTGGTTTCCTTTTGAAGCCTTGGGGAGGACCAGCCAGCCACCTGTCCATGGACTCTCACATCCCTTTGACCCTTTTGAACAGGATGAAGGCCAGGCCCAGTGTCAGTGTGCACCCGAGTGCCGTGGAGAGGCACGGGGCCGTGTCGGCAGCAGTCCAAGCCTGGACTATAGGTGAGCTGGTCAAGATGGGCAGTCGGGACAGTGCTTGGAGGGCCGTATCGACGGGAGTAATGTCGATTAGCTGGGACACCCCTTTCTCAATCCTCAGTTCCAGTTCTGGATCTAGGGTGAAGTTGTGATTCTTGAAGAAGGATGGGATTTCCAGTTCTGACTGGTATTCTTCTCTTGGGAGATGGTACAATGCCAGATCATCGAGGTGAAGGATGGCACCTGTGGGTACCTGAATCCACATACTCTGGTTGGGCAGGCTGACACGAGTGGCAGCGTCATGCTGATTGTTAGTCAGGGTGGCAGTGCGAGTGGGGGTGTTGACGAGCCATCGATTGCCCACAATCTCGGCTCGTGTTCCGATAACTTTGGTGCGAGGTTTGGCCTTAGCAGTGCAGTGTGTGTCACTGACCATGGGTTGCAATCCACAGATTCCTTCAGTGTTGTCTCTGAGGAAAGGCTTGCTAGGGCAGAGGTAGTGAATGTCTTTGGTCAAAATACATATGCGCAAATTGGGAGCCAGGTACAGCTGTGGGTTGCTGTTGTGGTAATACACCACATCTGGTGTGTATATCTTGATGTGGGTGTTACCTTGCCAAAACCCGACATTGACAATGTCTTTGATTCTGTAGATGTTATCTGATTCAATGATGGGTAGATTTAGGAGAAAGGCAACCTCACTTTGCTCTGGGTCGACGTGTAGTAGGATGGCACTACCAGCGAGTAGGCGAGGTGGGTTTGATGAGGGTCCGTGGGTCTGACAGTAGTAGAGGCCAGCACAGTTTGTACTAGTCTCAGAGGCACAAGGTTCCAAGCAAAGCTCCCAAGAACCGTTTGGTGCATTGGTTATGTCCACTTAACTCAGCTTGTGTGACAGTCATTTTCTCCAGTTGGGTGAGCACGTGTCTGACGTCCGCCTCCACGTGAGTGAGGGAGTCCTCTGTCCATCGGGCACCTGCCCAGCTGTATTGTGCAATTTTGCTGGGGTAGTGTGCTTCCGGCTTTTCAGTGCATTCATTGTTATAATATTCATGAGGTGAGACGTCTCTATTAAAGGATACGCTCCTCGCACTTCGTTCTGGATAAGAACTGGTTCTCGGTTCCCAACCCTATTACCACTTCCCTCCGTTCTGCTCCACTGGGCTGAAAAAAAACTACACTTTTTGCCCGGAAGAAATATCGTTTCATACAGTCGTGTGACCACAATGATATCGAGACAATTTTGCTATCGCGATACCACAATATTGATAATACCGTTACATCCCTATGAATGACAATTCTCAATTTCCTCTAAGTGAGAAAGTACGGAAATTTTGGCTAGCTGCAATGACTGCCGCAAAGAAGCTACTTGTTCAACGTTGGAAACCTCCTCATGACCTTTCTTCTAAGCATCGGCTACATTCTTTATTGTAGTTGCTACATCTGGAACTGTCATCTGCGCGGACTAATCACGCTTAACCTGTGTCGTCAAGGTAGAAGAATTGGATATCTGTAGTCAAAGAAATTTTGGATACTTAATCTGCAACTACTGCTTCTGCTGTTATAATTATTGTTACTATTTCATATTTTTATTTGTTATTTTTTTGTATTTATTTTATCCCATTTTATTTTATGTCTATCTTATTTCTATCTTGTCTTATGTTTATCTGTCTAAGTCCTGTAGAGTGCAATGGGTTAGGTAAGGGAAGGGGGGAGGTTATGGGGATAATAGTGGTCAAATAAGTTTTCTTTCTAGTATTGAAAATTGTTCTGTATGCTTTCTCAAAAAAACAAAAAAAAACACTAAATTACAAAAAAAAAAAACATTGCGACTGAAAGTTTGCCAAGAAGTATTTCCTACTCAAGCAAGGCAGTATTTGACTCTGGTCAATCCTATTCAGTAGGAGCAGACTGGGAGTGGCCTTGGGTGGCAACATCCCCAGTGCATTATGGGTTTGGAAGTTTTCCAACCTATTTGGAAAAAGGGAAGACGACAGCACCTTTTTGTTTTCTTTGTCAGGTAGCACTTATTTTCAAATTTTCAATTTTCAATTTTCAATTTTTTTTTTTTTTTTTTTTTTTTTTTTTTTGCCTTTCTACCACATAGGTAGCCAAGTTTAATTAAAATCCTATTTCGCCAGCTGTGACTTACCCCTTTAAATCCATTGAATGTAATGTGGTATTAAGCTGAGCTGTAAATTAGCACACTATAAATTGTCACAACAGAAAGAAAAAAAACATTCACTGCTTTTTAATAATGTATGAAATAATCAATGAATAACATGCTTTCTTTCTCTTGAAGTCATTAGAGGGACTAAAGGCGGTCCACTTCAGTAAAGTGGGAAAGAGACCAAAGATGATGCTTTTTTGGGAAACAGATGACCCAAGCAACGAGTCCATACAACAGGTGATTTTAGAGTGTTTCTGTAGCAATTTTTGCCCATTCATCCAGTAGAATGTCATGCCAGTGGAAGTTTGTAACTGTTCGGCTATGGAACCGGTAGAGCGTTGGTGACTTTTATGTACCATGCTCCTCAGCACTCACTGACCCTGCTCTTGTGACTTAAAATGGTCTTGCGCTTTGTGGCTGTGTTGCTGTCTTTCCTAAATGCTTCCACTTTCCAATAATGCCACCTTTGCTATAAGTCAGTTTGTGAAATTCCATTCCTGCTAGATATTCCAACTGTAATACCACTTACAGACAACTGTAAGTGGTATTACAGTTGGAATATCTAGCAGGAATGGAATTTCACAAACTGACTTATAGCAAAGGTGGCATCCTGTTACTAGTATCACAGTACCACACTTGAATTCACAAATGTTTGTAAATGTAGACTGCATGGCTAGGTGCTTGATTTTGTACACCTTCAGCAATGGGTCTGATTCAAACACCCGAATTTGATAATGAAGGTTTGTGTCCCAATTCTCTTGTTCATATCAATATTCTTAAAACCATTCAGAACCTAGCAACGCCCTGGTAGCTGCTTAGAACCCCCTAGTAACCAAATAGCAGTGTTCTCAGAAAACCCAACAAACAGTGAGCTACTTTGGGGCCGAACCGTCATATAGGCAGCCTATAGGGTGCAAAAAGATGGGGCGGAGCATGAGAGAATTTATAGATATTTTTTATTATCTGTTGTGCCACAAATCTTCCTAATTACTGACAGTGCTTATATGTAAATGCATTTCACAGTGCTGGGAATGTTATTCACATGGCAGCTGTGACAGAACAGAGTACCAGCAGTTTATGAGGGCTGCCAGTACTCTGATCTGTCACAGATCAAAAAAGACTTTTGGGGGGGCAAGCAATCTAAAATCTCTCCTAGGGTGCCAACAAAGTCTGGGTTGGCCCTGAGCTAAACCCACTCAAAACATCATAGAAACTGCGTATCTACACTTTAGCTACATCTTGGAACATCCTAGCAATCACATACCATGGTTGTTTTTTGCAGTGGATAATGGTGTGTTGTTTTCTTCTGCAGGAGATCTCCATCTTTACCCTGTTGAATGTTCAGCTGAAGGCAGATAGAGCTCCAATGAAATACAGTGCTGTGCTCAAGAGACCCTAAGCACTTGTTTATTCTTAACCAAACAGAAGTATCGATATTGGTGAAGGCTTCTCCTCTGCACCAGTAAACCATGAACTCAGTTTTATGTGATTTTATTGTTTTTTTTAGGATTTTGTTCTGAAATCTTTCAAATGTACATTTCTTTTAATTTGAGAATGTTCAAGTTGAAATATTTGAAATATTTTTGTTTTTGCCTCAGGAAGTGTTAAGTGAAGGTTTTGTGTTCAGGGATTGTGCCATAAGTTTAAGTATCTCTATTTTGAAACAAAATGAAATCCACCCTGATTCAGAGAATAGTTTCCAAAGTGAATTTTAGTTACTTTTTGGTGTCAGTATTGTAACACTTCCACCATTGTGTGCTTTGTAACATTTGGGCATTATTTTTGTTCTGCCTTAAACCTTTAAGTATGTGCAGCCTTTGTTTGAGAGATAATCACTTCAGAAATGCCGTTTGTCAACTTCAGAAGTTGCAGATATGTTAATGACCCCCCCCCAATGGGAAGCATTGAGCCCTTAACAAAAATAACATTTTAAAAAGTGATTTTTGGACTATATATTAGCTTGGCTGAGAGATTGCTTTGTTTTGTTGCAAATACTGGATCTGTTTCTAAGACATTTGGGTGAATCATTTGTTATCTATTGATAGATCCTTTTTTAATTATTTTCGAGAATTAATTGTAAGGCATCAAAACTTTTGGGACCGCTCCATAAGAAAACATCTGGCAGAATTTTTTACTTAATCACTCCATTGCTGGTGTCTGATGTATGTAAATGTATTGCCCCAAATACCCCAAACACTTGAATGTTGTTTTACATACACTGAACGTCTGTTTGACGTCTTTAGGAAATGTTTTTATGTGTAATTTGTCTCTTTTAATGCATTTCATTTAATGTTTTCATGTTTATTTTTGCACATGGAATTTTAGTAATTGTTTCAGATATATCAACTATTTACTTATAAACTATTGATCTTGCCAACAATGTCTTTTCTACTGTGTAGTGTGATATGCCATCCTTGGGACCAGTATAAATTGCTAAAATAGACAAGACTATATAACATGTCAGAAAGACTAGAAAAAGGCAGCTGGGCTTAACTTCATTTAAACAATTAAGTTCAGTTGAAGAAGCTATACAGTTAGCAAGAAAGCTGCCATGTGATATGACAAAAAAAAATAGCTTTTTGTTTATTTTACAAGAACTGCTGTGTAAATAAAGTGGGGAAAAGAGTTGTCCAGTTGTTGTAAGGTTGGAACCAAGCGTGCCACATGAGTCCTGAAAAGTGAAGCCAAAGCGTCTCGATCGCCCCCAGGTGGCTGGATGCAGTATAGGTCATAAACCCCACCCTCTCCTTGTAATGTTATGAAACGTGAAATTAAACAGTCAAATTACTCATCATTGTTTTTTTTTTCCAAAGATTTTGGAAAAAGGTTTCTGTCATTTTAGGCAGTTTTTATCACGCTGATATTAGTTAGTGTTCTATCTTTAAATTTAAGTTTGTTTTTGGTAATTTAATGCTATAAAAACACGGGTTTTGACGTCATGATTGACAGCGAAGATTGACAACTTCTCTGAGTGAAGTAGTCACTGAAGTACCAATGGACTTTTTTCTGGATCTTCAGGAGGATATTGGAGCTTTAACTTTAATTTCTACATTTCCAGAACTGTTTTTTTTTTTTTTTTTTTTTTTTTTCACACCGACATAATTAGTAGTTCTGCAGAATTAACCAATCCTGCGAGAGTGTGGGCGGGACCTTGATACGATGGCTCTACTTCGCGCTCACTACTGCGCAGACTCAGGCTCCAAGTTCACTATGCGCAGATTCGAGACTCAAGATGTCAGCGCCATATTGGCACACTGGCGGCTTCACTTACTACAATGGAAGAGAGTGAAGGTGCGTCGTCCATCATTTTTTACAGTCTATGGTTGGAACACGCCAATATCCATATATGAAATGTCAAAGTTTTAAATCTGCATATGGTGTTTAATTAGAGACTTGTGTTGTAAGTACTCTGTTAGGGGTTAAATTTGATGTAAGTGCACATTTGTTGTAACACTGGTCTAAAAATGTAGTCCTAAAATATATAAACAATGTGAGTAGTGGGGAAAAAACCTGTGGTGTTTGGCAAATGAATGTGGTGAAGTGTGATACTGACTGCGAAACTAATAAAAACCACTTCCAAGTTTCCACCACCTCCATCAAGTCACTTTTATATAGCGCTTAATACAATGCAGATTGTTTCAAAGCAGATTTACAGTGATAAACAGGAAAATAATGATCAATGTTGCAAACAGAATTCAATCCTGCTGTAAAGCAGCTCTAAAAATACAATAATGTTATTGGTCAGCTCTCATCAAATAGTGTCAATGCAGTCAAATCAATATTGCTGAATTTTAAGTGTCCCCAACTATGCAAGCCAGAGGTGACAGTGGCAAGGAACCCAAACTCCATCAGGTGAAGAAAAAAAAAAAAAAAAAAAAAACTTGAGAGAAACCAGACTCAGTCAGGGGACCAGTTCTCCTCTGGCCAAACAAACATGATGTGATCATGATCACCAGGCTGCATCACAAGTTTGATTGTGGGTTGATATCATTCCGAATATTTCATCCAACTGCTGCCTCTTGAAGATTGGGATACATCATGCCGGCATGTGGGGAGGAGGTGAAGCTGGCCATAGGGATCTGTGCAGAAGACTTGCCTGGACCTTGTAGTCGTGGCTGAGGGTCTGTGCAGGGTCTGTCTGTGTGTAGTCGACGAGGTATTTGCTTCTCTAGGGCTCATTTCCTTAAATTAATGGTCTCCAGTTATTAATGAAGAGTAGGTAAAAAATGAAAAAATGGTCACAATGGTAAATAAACCTAGAGAAAGAGGCTAGTTGTCAGAACCAGCACGTATGTGGTAGTGATAGATGAGCAGTGATAGATCACAATATAAATCTGTAAAATGTTTATAATCTATAGCTTTACACTAATCTTTCACCAAAGGAACAAGTCATTCACATTAAATATGATAGAATCTTGCAATGCAATATTGTCATTACATATGTGTGTTTTGCATTTATAGGCATGTGAAGACTGTGTATACTGTTGGTGAGGGTGACATTCCAATCAATGCCAATGTGAAGGTCTTGCAGGACCGGTACAAGACAGTATGTACAGTATGTCTCTTTTGCTGATGTCTATACAAGTGGCAGCTAATTGTTAAAGGGTTGGTTCATCCCAAAATGAAAATTGTCATAATTTACTCACTCCATTCTAAACCAAACCCGTAAGACTTTCGTTCATCTTCAAAATGCAAATAAAGATGTTTTAATGAAAAATGAGAGCTTTCTGTTCCTCTATTGACAGTGCACACAATTACCACTTTGATGCTTCAAAAAGTTCATAAGAGATTGTGGTAACACTTTACATTAAGGTTCCCTTTGTAAAGGGTTTATAAAGGTGTTCATTAATGAGTAATAACTCATTTACAGATGCATAATAAATCATTTATAACCAGTTATAAATACATGAATAAAAAGGCTGGCTTTTACTCAATACTTGCCAAATAGTGAGCCAATTTTAACTCACAAGTTATAAATGCTTAATAAATGTATTTATTAATACTTTTTTCTCCCCTCAAAACCAGATTCAGGATTATCATAATGTTAATTGTTATATGCAATTGTTGACTGTTATAGTGAGGCCAAAGGGTGCTGTATTGTTTTTCCTCATTATCCTAATATGTCTTGTCTTTTCGTGCATGCTGATGCTGGTCATGATGCTTAACCACAGCAATTCATAAAAGTTTTAGATGTATTGGTCCATCTTTATATCCTCCAAAACACTAAATGCAAAAAGGGTGATTGACTTGTTTATTCATGATATTTTATTAACGAATCAATTTCTTCCAATAGTAGTTGTACCAGCGAACCTCAGGGTGGACACCAGTGAACCATTTATCGATGAGCTAGAAACATTAGCAATCTGTGAAAGTGTGCTTGAATACAAAATGGGCACTCATGAATCATTTATTTTTTAAGTTTAATTTTTGGCGTTTATGTCTTTACTGCTTAGGATAGTATAGGTGTGATAGGAAAGGAGAGAAGGGAATATGATTAGCAAAGGACCTCAAGCAGGGATTCAGACTTGGATTATCTGAAGTGAAAGTGCGCTGTATTGGAGAGCTTGCCCACAAGCCTGTGGCTCTGACATGAACCATTTATTTATGAGCTATTAACAACAATAACCTGTTAATCCGTACCTGTAAAGTGGACATCTGTGAACCATTTATTCATGATTACAAATGTTAGTAACCTGTTAAAGTGAACCTTAAAATTGACATTTGTGAACCATTTATTAATAAGTTATACACATTAATAACCTCTGAAAGTGTATCAATGTAAAGTGGACACTTGTGAACCATTTATTAATGAGTAATAAATGTTAGTAACTGGTGAATGGGAACCTTAATGTAGAGAAGACCTGTGAACCATTTATTAATGAGTAATAAATGTTAGTAACTGGTGAATAGGAACATTAATGTAAAGTGAAGACCTGTGAACCATTTATTAATGAGTTATAAATGTTAGTAACTGGTGAATGGGAACATTAATGTAAAGTGAAGACCTGTGAACCATTTATTAATGAGTAATAAATGTTAGTAACTGGTGAATGGGAACATTAATGTAAAGTGAAGACCTGTGAACCATTTATTAATGAGTAATAAATGTTAGTAACTGGTGAATAGGAACATTAATGTAAAGTGAAGACCTGTGAACCATTTATTAATGAGTAATAAATGTTAGTAACTGGTGAATGGGAACATTAGTGTAAAGTGAAGACCTGTGAACCATTTATTATTGAGTTAAAAATGTTAGTAACTGGTGAATGGGAACATTAATGTAAAGTGAAGACCTGTGAACCATTTATTATTGAGTTATAAATGTTAGTAACTGGTGAATGGGAACATTAATGTAAAGTGAAGACCTGTGAACCATTTATTAATGAGTAATAAATGTTAGTAACTGGTGAATGGGAACATTAATGTAAAGTGAAGACCTGTGAACCATTTATTATTGAGTTATAAATGTTAGTAACTGGTGAATGGGAACATTAATGTAAAGTGAGGACCTGTGAACCATTTATTAATGAGTTATAAATGTTAGTAACTGGTGAATAGGAACCTTAATGTGAAGTGAGGACCTGTGAACCATTTATTAATGAGTTATAAATGTTAGTAACTGGCGAATGGGAACATTAATGTAAAGTGAAGACCTGTGAACCATTTATTAATGAGTTATAAATGTTAGTAACTGGTGAATAGAAACATTAATATAAAGTGAGGACCTGTGAACCATTTATTAATGAGTTATAAATGTTAGTAATCTGTGAAAATGAACCTTAATGAAAAGTGAACATCAGTGAACTGTAACTCAAAGGAAACCCCAAAGTATAATTTATTTAACATTAATTTAATATTTTTAAAAAATAACTCCTGCAAAGAAAAAAAAAAGCCTCAATGGGCTAATGAAGATGCCTTGTGTGCAATTGTTCCAATAATTCCAATATAATTTATTTTCATATATTGTCATTCCATTTTCACTTTTTCACAAAATATTCTGTTACAGTTTTATATAGCTACATACTTAAACATACAAGTACATCAACTTGCGACTGGATTTACATTGCTTTTGTTTGTTTGATGTAGAATATTGGCAAAGTTTACAGATCTATGCATCCATGAGTCTTTTTCAGCAAAGACGAGACAAAATTATAATCAATAGATGACAGTTGAAATGTCATCATGTATAAAGCCACAATTGTATACCATAGAAAAAAACTTTTTAACATCACTAGTAAAATGGAAGGGGGCTGGGGTGTGTGCTTTACAACGGATATGCATGCAAAATATCTTTGAACAGCTGTCCTAGTAACCCATCAGGATGTTTTCTTCCTGCCCAGTATGACCACTCAATAACTACAAGATGCTCTGTTAACAACGCCTCAGTTCTGTTTCCCCTTTGTCTCCAGATGTGTTCCTTAAAAGTTGACCATGCTCTTTCTAAATGTTGTGTATGACTACCTGATTGAGGATCAACAAAACACTGACTGTGATTCACAGTACAGTGGATGTATCCCATATTTCCTAAGGCATTCCTGTATGTCCTCCATTGGTCACTGATAATGGTACTGCCTTGCTTCACATGCTGTCTAATCAGAGGCAATAGGTGGGTTCTTGACCTTCTTTCCACAAGTTTCAGCACTGGTCTTCTTCTGTCCTTTTTAACTCCCATCATTCCGAAGACCCATTTCTTTCTTTGCCAGGTTCTTCCAAAACGCCCACGGGCATACTAAGTCCTAAACATTTCCAGAAAAATTAAATAAAACAAATAAACAAATATATAAATAAAACAAGTCGTTTTGTAGTAAAACTCTATAGTGGTGGGTGATAAAGCATTTAAATCAGTTTACTGCTAAAAACATTTCTGTTAGTAACTTCACTAAGAGCATTCATGCTCTCTATCTCTTTCTCTCACACACATACACAGTGTGAGATATTCTAGAGTTATCCATCAAAGTTTTAATAAAGAATTTTTGGTGTGGAACTGCCTCTTCAGGTGAGCCCCAAGCCCCTTATTTTCTGTTCCTAGCAGCATTTTGGAATCACATTTCCTTAAACTGGTGTATATTGAGATTTTTAATGACCAACAATTCAATAATATTGTGATTTTTTTTTTTTTTTTTTAAGATTATATCACTCACCACTATACCTTAACATTTAAGGAAATTCAATTACAATCATATGCATGTGCAACAAAATTTTTTGAATATAAACATTTGAATTCAATCTTTTTTTAAAAAGAATAACTCAGCCAAGAATTAAAATTTTGTCATCAGCATTGTTAAACAACTAACCTTTCGCTTATGTCGGAAGCTGCTTTCATCTATTATGACAAATTCTCTTCTTCCACCCACACAAACTTTATTCCTTGCTCTCAGTCTTTCCATTGAAATAATGCAGACGTTCCTTAATTTTTTTGCCATTCTGCTTAGTGTTCTACTGCTTCCAGCAATGCCATTACTGATTAGGTCAATCTGCCTGAGCCTGAGCCCTTGTGAGAACCTGATAAAGAAATAATTACTTAATAGTTCTCAGTTCATCAACAATAGCTGAAGACTTCAGATTCAAAAGCCTCTAAGTGCCGTCTGAAATTTTCTTCTAAAATGAGCATTTTTATCAAGGTCATATGTTTAGGTTCAGTAATTTCACTTTAATGGCAATTAATATGTCATTTTCATTGCCATTAAAGTGAAATGACTGAACATAAACATACAAGCTTGATAAAAATGCTCATTTTAGAAGAAAATTTCAGATGGCACTTAGAGGCTTTTGCATCTTAAGTCTTCAGTTATTTTTATGGCATCAGGCATTCACATACAGCAGAGACAGACAGAGAGACAGAGAGATATATTAGATAGATAGATAGCAATTAATAACAACTATTGTCATGTCTGTGGGTGTGCATTCAATTGGAGAAAATAAGAACACATGAAATAGTACCTGTAAATAAATTTCAACCACTGGAATAGAGAGCACCTCGAATTCTCAAAAATTGACCCTGTTCTGACAGTCCGATTACAGGTTTGTCCAGGATGTCTTGAACTTTTACAATTCCTGTGATGAAAAAGGTCACTGTTTTGTATGTTAATGCATTAAGGAATTCTACAACTCCTAAAGAACATGATAGATAGATAGATAGATAGATAGATAGAATTTCATATCACAGAACCTTTGAAGTGTATTTACCATAAGCAGTAGTCATTTTTACTGGTAGATTTTAGCTTCATGTTTCTCTTGCAAAGAAGGCACTTCACCTCTTCTTCAGGAGTTTTTTCTTCTGCAGCCACCTAATCAACTTTATTGTTTTCTTTTTTGTTTGTCTTCCCTCAACATGGCAAAGTAACTTTCTTGGTAAAGACATGGTATCTTGAAAAGTAAAAAACAAAACAAACAAACAAAAAAAACACTTATTCAGCCTCATGTTTTTACAGTAATGGACATATTTTTGTAATTTATTTAGTATTATGACTTATTAAGTGTTACCAATCTAATTACAGGCTTAATATAATGCTTAACTGACAGTGTCGAGAAAGAATAAAACAAGATGGACCCACTTTATATTAAGTGTTCCCATGATTCAATGATTCAAAAGATAAATGATAATTTTTCGCGAGAGCTCATAATGCAATTTAAAAACAACTTACGATCCAGTGGAGTCCGTCTCTGCAGGTGTAAAGTAGATGACTCTTCAGTGTCAATTTTAATTAAGTAAAGCTGGACTAAACACTAAACTTGTGCACAATCATAATTAGCGCGCTCAATTCTACCCATCCCCCAAAGGTTTCGTTAAAGAAAAAAAAAAAAGAAAAAAAGCAAACGTCTGATTGGCCCATTGCATGCAATCAGTCATTCCCATAAGACATTTTACTGGTTGTAAGATTTCAAACAGAGAAATGCAGATCATTATATAAACGTAAATTCCAAGCCAACAATATTTGGGCCATATGGGTTATATTCAAGTGGCATTCCAAATTGTAAAAGTTACACAGAAAGCAAAAATATCAATATATCAAGTTTATACGACAAGAATATTCGCCTGTTAAGGAGGGATAATGATACCTCATTGGTCCTCATCACGTTAAGTCCACCAATAGGCGCGACTCTCAGGAATACGTCACATATTCGCAATTTTCAACTCAGAGCCGTTAACGGTCAGTTGTTTCAACTGAAAGGACAAACGGCGCGCATTTGCCTGAAGTCATCCTCGTCTGTCGTTAAAGCTTTAAGATAAGTTGGACTGTAAGCAATAAAGAGAAAGCAACAGGCGTTTTAGGCATGCTATTGCAGAATTCAGCTTACACTTTTAGTCATTGTTCATTTAATATAATACTTATCTTTTCCAAAAGAGCCAGCATAAAGGCAATGGATGAGGCAAGTTCAGTCGGCACTTCTGCCCCTCCCGAAAATGAACGTCCAAAACGAACAATTAAAAAAAGAGAGAGATTCCAGATCATTTGATGACCAAATCTAAAAAAGTCAAGACGGAAGGTAAGTACAAGGGTGGTAGTTTACCAATGAGATGTAGGGATTCAAAAAATGCACTGAAATTGTCACTTTACATACGTTTTAAAATATGTGTAAATAAGTGTAACGTTAGTTTTTATCCGATTTCTACAGCCTGCCAAAGGGCAACCAGTCCACAGGGATTGTTTTATACGCAATTTTAAATGTTCCCGAAAGTTCCACCGTCACACACATTTTAACTATACCACGTGGGTGAAAGTACTACGATATATGCAGAAAGCATACTTTTTGTGCTCAAAAGGACTTTAAAATACAAAACAGTAGGTCTAATTAGGGATAGATCCATTTCCCAAACCATAAAAATAGAATAACATTTGAAAAGTTTAAAAAGGCCTACTGCATGCATTTCAGTTTGTGAAAATGATAATATTAAAGACAATTACAAAATGTTGTATTTGTAAAATACAGTTTGTTTTGCAACATATATTATTATTATTTTGTTATTGTTTATTATTTGCAAGTGTTACTATTTTGTGTTTTTCATAGTGAGATTATTCTTGAATTGTATTCAAATCAGCAGGGTTGTTTCAACATAAAAACATCAATTGAAAAACAAAAAAATACAAAAATGTATTTTTCATAGATAATATGTGAGATTTCAATCATATTTTGACCATTTTGACACACACAAACACACACACACACATTTTTCTAATTTAATGGATCAAAGTTTTAAGCTATTTTCTTAATTTTATATTTAAACTGTAGATTGCTCAAAGAAGTTGGCGCCAACTGCTGAACAACTGATCAACAAACACAAAAGGGAGATTGACCTCTTAAAGGAGCGGGTCGAAGGTCAGAACAATGTAATCAAGGAACTGCAATCTGAGCGAGATTTTCTGAGGCAGCGGGTTGCATCTCTTACAGCAGGTGAGTTATGATGAGTAATATGCATGGTGATGAATGAGACATATAATGCAATGATGTAAATAAGATTTTAATTTTTAGATTCATTGCTTATAATAGGACTTTCAGTGTGAATGAGCTCAGTCAGTTGCACCATAAATGGAAGTGTTCTTTTCACAATTGGAAGAAAAGCTTGTTCACATGTACTGCAAAGTTTCAGGAGTGACAAATGCATAAATACTAAATTATTCACTTGGCAACTCCTGTAGTAACTATGCTTAACAGTGATAACTGTAGCAAGTTAGCAATGGACTGGACAAGCCTATGTCAAAATAAGTGTTGTAGTGTAAATGCAGAGCAACACACCTGCAACAGTTACCTTAAACAAAAATAAGAAAAAAGGTCTGTTGGCTGAATGTTTTTCATGTGTCCTTTATAAAGCAATGTTTAAAAAATAGTTGATTTTTTTTATTGAAACTAAAAATATTTAAAGGTATCTAATACGGCTGCATGATTAATCGTATTTTAATCGTGATAACGATATCTGCTTCTCTCAAATGATGAAAAATAATCGTCACGATATTGGCCCGCTCGTTATTTCAAACGTGTTTTTTCTTTGGGATACGCTTGTGGTTGCCAGATGCAAAGAGCTTAAATCCCCCAAATAGAGCTTTTCCCTTAAAAAGATATACTTTCTGAAAACAAACATGTGCACTGCAGTTTAGCGATCTCCACAGCGAAATTCTGCTGCAATGAAAGTGTCATACTGCCAGTCTTTGTTTCTTCACATGCCACTCGTACTATTTGTGTGACTAAATCTGCCATGATCAAACCTTCAGTGATGAATTTCAACAAATGCAACACGGATCTCCACCTTACTGTTTGCAGAATGCACTTTTTGCAACCTACAATTCAGTCTTGAAAATGAACATAGTTTGGAATTATTGGAAATAATATTAGGAGTTTCACTGTTTTATCTTTTGAAGTTTTGAAGAGCAAAATAATCGTGATTATCAGTTTAACCATTATCGTGCAGCACTAGTATGTAATGTATTATTTACTTAATGATGAATATTGTCATTAATAATTAAATAAGTTCATTTGTTTTGTATATTGAATAGCTAAAATGGTAAATAATTAACCCCCTCTAAGCTTATTAAATGTTCAGAATGACTTGACACTTTATGACTTTTCCAACACTAGCTATACTTCATACCTAATAGGGCTGCATAATATATCGAAATTATCGTAATATCCAGGGTATCCGCGGGGCATTAAAAGTCATTAAATGGATTTTGCAGAAATTAAGGCCTTAAATGGCATTAAAAAGCATTAAATTTTATTCCTACAGGCATTCAATTTTTAGATAGTTTTGAAGAAAAATAATACTACCAGTTTATATTGAATATAGCCTTCATAATTAATTACTTTGATTTGCAAAATTTCCGTAACGCCGTTTTGGACAGCGGCGGGCTGGGACATGGAGATGGAAGGCTGCATCAGTGTTGCCAACTTAGTGACTTTTAAGACCTCTTTTGCGACTTTTTTCCAAGAAAGCGCACAAATATACTTGTTAACCTGATCTAGCTTCCGAGACCCCCCGGTACTGCCGTGAGATTTTGCTTGCTTTCACCTCTCTCTCTGCGTGGCTGAGAGGAGCAGTGCATTCAGTTTAAGCTGTGCGCTCTGTCAGAGAACAAATAAAATAGATACTATTGCTTCTAACCTGAGCGTATTGTGATTTTGTCAGATGTCTCGGATTATAAATCAGGATTTTAGCGCTGGGTTACCATGTCAGGGCTCGACACTAATGCTTTTCAATTAGTCCGGGATAAGTGTCTTTTTTGAAGGGGCAAGTGAAAGAGAATTTGACTTGCCCAACTGGACAAGGACCTGATTAAAACGTCAATTAAAAAAAAAAAAACGCGAGAAAGACTGACTGATTTCATTACATTTAGTCTAAGTGGTGATCGATAGTGGATAATAATAGGCCGTAATGTAGTGACGATAACAAGGTTGCGCTGTTGAGGCTCAAATCTATCACAAATATGCAGATTTAAATATGTCAAAGCTGCAGTATTCTGAAAGGATATTGCTTCAGAAATTGTACATTTATATTTACACCACAAAAAAACAACCGGACAAGCAGCCCTTTTACTTGTACAAGTGAATGACAAGGCTTAATGTCGCGCCCTGTATGTAGTCTTAATGGGCGATGTTTCAGTCATCATTTCATGTTTTCTGACAACAAAACCAGAAAAATATATAGATGAAACAATTTTATTTGGACTTTGACTGTAATAAAATATATTATGTGAGCAAAAAGGGTAGCAGCAGAGAAGCAAACAAATGTAAAGGGCTGACATTTGGCAGAATGCGAATGCGACAATGACATGATGAATATTCTAATTGCATGACGTCATCTATCGACATTTAGTGACATACATATATATATATATATATATATATATGGAATAAAAAAATAAAAAAATATTGGCTTTAAAAATGTCACAGCTCCCTTCGTTCCCGGACTCCATTTCCCATGATCCTCCTGTTTCCTCACCTGCACTCACTTCCTCGTCATCTCCTCATCAGCACTCATCACCTGCAACTGGACCTCATCATCCACTCTCCCTTTATAATGGACTCACTCCCTGCACTCCTTGTCTGTTCTTATTGTTGACTAGATTAGTTTTTGCTTGTGTTATTCTCCTTCGTTGATTAAAATACCCTATATTGTGGAAGTCCGTGTGTGCCTCATCTCTGCAGCAACTACGACCGTAACAAAAAAGGCATTGAAAAGCATTAAATTAGATTTGATGAAACCTGCACAAACCCTGATATCTCAAATGTACATATCACGATATGCATATCGAAACGGCATGCGATAGATGAATGATTTTAACAGGCTACTAAAAAACGTTTGCGAAAAGTCAAAGTTTTAGGTCAGCGCATATAGCAGTGAATAGACTGGGCATGCGACTGTTACTTACGTGACGTTAAAAAGTTATTAACCACAATAAGTTGCGGAAAACAAGTCCTTGCGGTCTCGCACTGTCTGCTGCTGTCACAACCGAGGCGCACGCACAAGCCGCCTTTCTTACAGCGCATGATCCCTTCAGTTTTCTTTCATGCCTTATTACACTCAAACGGTCAAATTCACACACTGTTATGTCAAATGTCTGTCTTGGTGAGTATTCATTTAAACAAAGTCAGTTACGGTATTAAGTAGGGCTGCACGATTATGACAAAAATCATAATTGTCGATTATTTCCTTGAAATTGTAACTGTGATTATTAATTACGATTATCACAATTTACATTGAATGATGTTTTGAATAGCTTTATACCATTGTTTGAAGCAATAATCATGTTTTGCTTAGTCTGCTCAAAGTCGCGCTGGATTTTCTCCTTAGCGTAAGGTTGAGAGGTCCATCTATCTCTTTTCCATGTTTGTAGAGTTAGTTCATTGACTAAATATATAGGCTGTGGTGTTGTCATGGTACTGGAATTTCTAACTTCGATACGATATCTTGAAAAGTACCCATATTCGATACCATTTTTTGATACCAAGGGGGGAAAAAACAATGTATATACTGTCATATAGATAGTTTTCATATTATTTCTTTTTTTTGTCCATCTATTGAAAGTCCAGGCAATCAAAAATTTCTTCTGAAGAGATCACTTTATATGATAAAGCTTTTAAGTTTTTGTCATATATAAATGTTGATCAGTTACCATTACAATTATCTCACAAATATTTGCTAACTCAATGTATTTGCTTTTACAATGGGGTCATTTTGTTGCAATATCTTACACACAGCACAAGGAAGCTTGATTTCAAATGGTAATTTGAATTTAAAAAAGACAACAGTAATAAAATAAGAACAAATGAATTACTAACTATAGCACAATAGAATAAAGATAGAAATTAAATAGACTGCTTTATTTTTTTTAGTTTTTTTTTTTTTACTTTATATCTAAAGTAGTAATCAGGTAAGAAACTGAATAAAGAAAAAGTAATCAAATGTAAAAATAACATTGGATAATCTTCATTCTAAAAATTAAATACAGATTAATCAATTAAAGTTACAGAAGTTAATCAGTCAAGAGCAGTAAGTGATTTTCTCTTTGTCTTTTGTTGTTTGATTAACATTAACAACATAGAGAGTGGCATGTTTATTCGCCTGCTGTCCCTTTAAGACATGATGAACACACGGACACATTCTTCCTGAACTGTTTTACAAGATGGGCATTGTGACATTGTTTCTGAGTGTATTTGACCATTAATAAGCCGCAAAAAAGAGCTTATTTTGGCACTTGTATGTCAAAGGCGGCTTTATTATGTGTCTGCGCTTTGTGTGAGGGTGAAATCTGCGGGAATTAACATAATTATGCGCAATCCTGTGCCGAAATTCAGACCTGGTCACACCAACACTATTAAACCTGAGAGCATGAGACGATTGAATGAGAGGAGGTGCGTGCGTCTCAACTCGCTGTCAGAGAGGAGAGCAAGAACGCGCAGCTGGTATCGGTGTATCGATACTGCAGAAAGGAGTATTGGTATCCTTTCTGATATGTCAGTATCGATACATATCGAAATATAGATATTTTTGACAGCACTAAGCTGTGTACACAGCTTTTTGAAAATGGCGGGTCATGGTGTTTCCCATCAGCTTACACATACGTCACTGGTAGCTCCTTTTGTGCTGGTTAGACGTTTTACAACGTAACATGCTCTCACACCTCTTAAACACACAGAATAATGCAAGTGAATATTTTTCCTTGTAATCGCGCCTTTGAACGATTATGAAATCATGGCATCCGTAATCGTAATCGCGATTAGAAATTCGATTAATTGTGCAGCCCTAGTATTAAGTGAATGTTATCAGTTGGGAAAGAAATAGGATGCGTTTTAGTAGGATCCTTGGCCGTGCAATTGGTCTTAAAGGAACAGTATCCTAGTACAGTAAACCTGCTGCTGTCTATCAAACAACAAAAAATAAAGAGAAATTCACTCACTGCTCTTGACTGAATAACTTTTGTAGCTTTATTGTGAATTACTGTATATTTAATTAATGTGAAGATTCTGCAGTGTTTTAGATTTACATTTGATTGTTCAGTTTCTGTATTGTTTCTTACTTGAATGCTATTTCACGTAAGAATTTGTCCTGTTGAATTTGTCCTATTGTTTGTAGTTCTTACTTTTTTAATAACAAAGATAAATTAAAATAACAAAAATAACTAATCGTCCACCCTTAGTTTCAGGTGTTTCCTTGACTTTTTTTTTTTTTTTTTTTTTTTTTTTTTTTTTTAGCCTGAATTAGATTTAATTAGATCAGAAAAATATCTGTTACCTGTTTATTTTAGTATTATCATTACATATATAAATTTAAAAAAAAAAAAAATAAAAAAAAAGCTAATTTCTCTAGGGAAATGTTATATCGAAATGTTATAAGAAATATTGTTATCGCAATACTCAACAACAATATCGCATATTTTCCCAGTGTCATGCAGCCCTAATACCTAAGTAAAATAATAGTGCTAAAATGGTTATAGTAGTTATTTTATAATAAATCCAAAAGCAAAATATGGAAAGAACTGTATTAAGGATTACAAATGAGCTAATGATTGGTCCTCTGCTACCATCTACTGTTTATAGTTGTAATTTCATGTCATTTTCATTTTAAAAGTGTTTGTTTTCCACCAGGTGTTGTCCACTAAAGCATGGCACATTTTCCATCATGTCTCCATAAATTAAAATATAATGTGTAGATCTTCATTACAGTGAAATTCACTGCACAACTGTAGAGTAAAAAAATGTCATGTTTGATATGTGTGTGTGTGTGTGTGTATACATATATATTATTGTTTAGTGTCCAAACATCCCAAGTGTGTGCCGATGACAAATGGCCCTCAGAGGGTTATATCCGTTTCACACTGGATGCGCAAGCAGAGCAGGAGCAGCATGTGTCCGTTGTGCTTTCACACTGGCAGCGCAGCTTAACTGAGGCTTTGTATACTGCATATACAAACTAGTATCGTCCATTATGCCACCTATTTTCAGCTGTTCTCCTTTGACCACTGTCTGTACTGTGCTTTGATTTATGATGGGCAGCATACTCTGCTGTGGTGCAACAGTGTTCCCCTCCTACTGTCCATAACATGCTGTATACATGTAGTTACATGATAAAAGTAATCTTAAAGTTAAAATATTCCTCTAGTTTTAAACATTTAAACAGGCCTTTGAAGTTTGGGCAAAAACTCCTGGCATTGATGAGTTTTTTCTCTTTTTTTTCCTCCACAGTGCTGAATGTCATATGGTGTCATATGGTAACAGAGAACACCTCACTTATAATTTATTTGATTTTATAGTTAAATTGCTACATGCTGCCACGCCGCCTCTGTGTGCAGTGTAGGCAAAGGCAAAGGGGGAGGTGTTGCTGTAATCTATAGTAATATTTACAGTATTAGTCAGAAGTCTTTCAAATATAATTCCTTCGAAACTATGGTACTTTACGTAACATTATGTAAGTTGACATTTGTGCTGGCTACTGTATACAGGCCACCAGGACACAATACAGACTTTATCAAAGAATTTGCTGACTTTCTATCAGAGTTAGTACTAGCTGCAGATAAAGTCCTTGTTGTTGGTGATTTTAATATTCATGTAGATAATAAAAAAGACGCATTAGGATTGGCATTTGCAGATATTCTAAACTCTATTGGTGTTAGACAACATGTGTCAGGACCCACTCATTGTCGTAATCATACTTTAGATCTAATATTGTCACATGGAATCGATATTGATGCTGTTGAAATTCTGCAGCAGAGTGACGACATCTCAGATCATTATCTAGTCTCGTGTATACTACATTTAGTCAAGGCGGCTAAACTGCCTCCATGCCATAAATATGGTAGAACCATCACTTCTACCACTAAAGATTGCTTTATAAATAATCTTCCTGATCATTTTCATCGCCTTAGCATACCAGACAGCTTAGAAGACCTCGATGTTGCAACAGAAACTATTGCCTCTGTCTTTTCCAGCACATTAGACTCAGTTGCTCCTTTGCGTTTAAAAAAGATTAAGGAAATTAATCCAATGCCATGGTACAATGACCACACTCGGGCCCTAAAGTTAGCAGCCAGAAAAATGGAGCGCAGCTGGAAGAAATCAAAACTAGAAGTATTTCGTATTTCGTGGAGAGAGAGAATGATTGAGTACAGAAAGGCCTTAAAATCTGCTAGATCTGCCTATTTTTCTAAACTCTTAGAAGAAAATAAACACAACCCTAGGTATTTATTTGATACAGTGGCTAAATTAACAAGAAATAAAGCTTCAACTTCTGATGTTTCCAAAGAGCACAGCAGTAATGACTTTATGAACTTCTTTACTTGCAAGATTGATAATATTAGAGAAAAAATAATAACCATGCAACCGTCTACTACAGTATCGTGTCAGATGCATTGTAGTGTCCCTGAGGAAAAATTCAATTCATTTACTGCTTTAGGAGAGGAAGAATTGTCTAAACTTGTTAAATCATCAAAATCAACAACATGTATGTTAGACCCTATACCGACTAAGCTATTGAAAGAAATGCTTCCAGAGGTCATAGACCCTCTTCTCAATATCGTCAATTCATCTTTATCATTAGGATACGTACCAAAAACTTTTAAGCTGGCTATTATTAAACCTCTTATTAAAAAACCACAACTTGATCCTAGAGAATTAGTCAATTACAGGCTGATCTCAAATCTCACTTTTCTGTCAAAAATACTAGAAAAGGCAGTATCATCACAGCTATGTTCCTTTTTAGAAAGAAATGGTATCTGTGAGGATTTCCAGTCAGGATTTAGACCGTACCATAGTACTGAGACTGCTCTCATTAGAGTTACTAATGATTTGCTCTTATCATCAGATCGTGGTTGTATCTCTCTATTAGTGTTACTGGATCTTAGTGCAGCATTTGACACTATTGATCACAATATTCTTTTAAATAGACTCGAAAATTATGTTGGCATTAGTGGAATTGCATTGTCATGGTTCAAATCATACTTATCTGACCGTTATCAGTTTGTAGTAGTAAACGAAGACATGTCATATCGATCACAAGTTCAATATGGAGTACCACAAGGCTCAGTACTAGGACCGTTACTGTTCACTCTGTACATGCTACCCTTGGGAGATATCATTAGGAAGCATGGCGTTAGTTTTCACTGTTACGCTGATGATACTCAGCTCTATATTTCTTCGCGCCCTGACGAAACTTACCAATTCACAAAATTAACGGAATGCATAGCTGATATAAAAAATTGGATGACCAGTAATTTCCTACTACTAAATTCAGAAAAAACAGAGATTCTAATTTTTGGACCAAAAACTTCTTCACGTAATAACCTAGAATATTGTCTAACACTTGATGGCTGCTCTGTTAAGTCTTCGTCGTCAGTTAGGAACCTGGGTGTGCTTTTTGATACCAATCTTTCATTTGAAGGCCATGTTACTAGCATCTGTAAAACCGCATTCTTCCATCTTAAAAATATATCTAAACTACGACATATGCTCTCAATGAAAAATGCAGAACAGTTAGTTCATGCGTTCATGACCTCAAGGCTAGATTACTGTAACGCTCTACTGGGTGGTTGTTCTGCTCGCCTGATAAATAAACTACAGCTCGTACAAAATGCAGCAGCTAGAGTTCTTACTAGAACCAGGAAGTATGACCATATTAGCCCAGTTCTGTCAACACTGCATTGGCTTCCTGTTAAACATCGTATAGATTTTAAAATCTTGCTAATTACTTACAAAGTACTAAATGGTTTAGCTCCCCAGTACCTGAGCGAGCTCCTAATTCATTATAGTCCTTCACGTCTATTGCGATCTCAGAATTCAGGCCAGCTGATAATACCTAGAATATCAAAATCAACTGCAGGTGGTAGATCCTTCTCCTATTTGGCACCTAAACTCTGGAACAATCTTCCTAGCATTGTTCGGGAAGCAGACACACTCTGTCAGTTTAAATCTAGACTAAAAACGCATCTCTTTAACCTGGCATACACATAACACATTACCAATTTATATTTCCAAATCCGTTAAAGGATTATTAGGCTGCATAAATTAGGTCAGCCGGAACCGGGAACACTTCCTATAACACCTGATGTACTCGTTACATCAGAAGAAGAATGGCATCTACGCTAATATTAGTCTTTCTGTTTATCCCGAGGTTCACCGTAGTCAACCGGATCCGGGCCGTATCCAGGTGAGACCAAGGACCTGCACCTTGACACGACCACAACGCAGCCCTGAAGTATCAGCAGAGATTGAGTCAACTAGATCATCCCCTGTGAAGGCCTCATCGACACGACAGCCACGACACAGTTCCTCAACAACCGTCCATACCGGCGTGATGAATACGATCCTCAATTGGATGGAACTGAAATAAATACTTTTAATGTTGTGATCCTATTGGACTTATGATAGCAACCTGAATTGTAACAAAGCACTGTTGGCCAGAGGAGAACTGGCACCCCGACTAAGCCTGGTTTCTCCCAAGGTTTTTTTCTCCATTTTAACACCAATTTGCCACTTGTCTGCCACCTGATGTCACCTGATGGAGTTTGGGTTCCTTGCCGCTGTCGCCTCTGGCTTGCTTAGTTGGGGACACTTGACTTGACATTTGATATTCAACAGTGCTTTTGATCTGCCTGCATTGACACTATTCTTTAAGAGCTGCTGTGCAGCCAAACAATGTACCAGTTATCAATGTAAAGCTGCTTTGACACAATCTACATTGTAAAAAGCGCTATATAAATAAAGGTGACTTGACTTGACTTGACCTGATAACATGGGCACTGAAAAAAAATGCACTGCTTATGCAGTATGAAACCGGCCTTAAAGGGGATGTTATCTTTGTCACCTTTTTCACCTCTAATGAGTTTGCATCTGTGAATGACACTGTTTTCTTGGTTTGAATTAAAACTATTTCCAGTATCAATGCTAACATTTAATTTTGAAATACAGCCATCAATCTTAAAAAGCAACACAATCATGAAATTGTCAATGTGTACTAGTTACTATAACATATTGGAGAAGGATGTTCTTATTTCAAAACAGGCTGATATACTGGTAACACTTTATTTTAGGGTCTTTTAAGTAGGTGCTTATTAGCATGCATATTACTAGAGTAATGGCTATTTATTAGTACTTATTAAGCACATATTAATGCCTTGTTCTGCATGACCTTATTCTACATCCCTTAATCCTACCCAATACCTAAACTTAACAACTACCTTACTAACTATTAATAAGCAGTAAATTAGGAGTTTTTGAGGGAAAAGTCATAGTTAATAATAGTTTATATGTGTTCCTTATACTAAAGTGTAACCAATATACTTAACCCTAATGAAAGTGATAGCAATATTGTCCATCGCTTGTGGTTAATTGTATTTGTTGGTATCTGTGCTTTTTGTCTCTCAGCTAAACCAAAAGAGGAGAAACCCAAAAAAGGAGAACCAATCACTGTGGAAGACAGTGACTCTTCAACTGATGATACAACTCCACTTCTTCCACCACATCATCTTCCACACCATCCTCCTCAAAAAAAAAAAAAGATATAAAGAAGATGAAGAAAAGATACAAGAGTAAATTGTTCTTGAAGAGTATGCGGCGCAGTAAGTTACAGCAGCAACAGTATTATGTTATACATGTATTGCTTGGTACTGAAGTCATCAAATGTATCAGATGAGCCCTCCCCCTTTAACTCGGGGGAATTCCACTTTAACAATATGAGAACATGCCTAGAAAGGGCTGTTATATAAATTAAAGTTAATATAAACTGGAGGAGGTTTGTCAGTGGATTTATCTGAAAGACTTGTGAGAATTCAGACAACAAATAGAGCATTTAATTGTCAACACATGGAAGACAAAATTGTAATAAAATTAATGAAATTTATTAACAATACACATACAGGAGTAAATACTACAACTAAAGATTCTGATAAATAATATTTAGTCTTTGTTGCTTCTTCTTTTTATTTTTATATTCTCATTTTTATGGTAGGCCTAAATTTTAAAACTGATTTTGGTGATTAGGGTCAAATTGTAGTAAAATGGGAAGACTTCTTACAGAGAGATACAGCAGGCAGCTGTCTTGGCAGTCTATCCAATGTTGCTGGTTATTTATTTATTTTAATTGACCAAGGTCCAATCATAAAGTGGCACATTTTACAGTGATCCTCCGCATTTGTTTTTGAGGAGCTCCATATTTGTAGAGAGGCATAAACTGGGCCTAGGAATACAATCTCAAGCGTTGTTCACGTACGGCATGTTGGCATAGAGGTTCCCCTTTTGGATAATTGGAAAATAATTCAAAAATCAAGTTCAATTAGTTTTCTCTGATTCAAAAATCACGCCAAAATACAATTATTTTATTTAAATTTATGATTATACTTTTGATAATGAAATTTAGGGCTTCCCATAGAGCTTTCATGCTGCTTTTGAAAAACTTCTAGAAATTTGAAACAATGAATATTTAGTAAGAATATTTTCTGCATACCATTAAATAATAAAACATTCAATACTCATAATCCCTTTTTCTCTGTTCTCTTTCTGTTTATCTAACAATCTACCTTCCATAATCTATCTTTTAATTTATCTTCTATTCTTCTTTTTTCTTTTTGCAGTTAGTACAGCAAAAGACGCGGTTCAGCGTTACACTTCAATCCTGAAGACTTTCAAGAAAGTTGGTGTTATGTCTAAGGCATTCGATAAACACAGAGTTGACAGAAATACGGTGGTTTCAACTGCAGCAATTGGAGAAGTGGCAATTGCTGCCCCTGACCTGTTTAAAGATTTAGCTGACAGTGCACCACGAAAGGAAACTGTGCTAAACTTCGCAAAACGTTTCCAGGCTGTTATCGAGGGGGACCTAAAAGAAAAGGTAGAAGGAATGAAAGCAGAGGGGGGACTTCTTCCCATTGGGAGGGCCAAGTGAAAAAAAAAAAAGTTTGATGTAGGTCTTCAAGACTATTTTCTTTTTCATTCAAATTTCCTTTTTTTTTTTCTTTTCTTTTTTTTTTTTTTTTTGGCTACAGGGATTATTTGTATTTGTTAAGTGCACTTAATTTTCTTCCATAGTGCATATGTATATCTGCATTTGCAGCGTTTTCTTTGTTTTGTTTTGTTTTAATTTCTATTCAAAACATTCTAAACTTAAACTTGTTCCATTCAGTATTTCTATTAACAGCACTATGTGTTCTGTATTTCCAAGGAGCTCCATATTTGTAGATTTCCTTTACATTTCTGTTCAAGGTTTGTTTTTATTTAACAACACTTTAAAAGTACACCAAGTTTTTGAGGAGCTCTACATCGAAAACTAGGTTAAGTTGTTAAGAGCACCATAATGTTCCTGTATTTTGTTTCTCTGCAGTATTTACCACCCAGTTGTATTGTTTATTTTACAAAAGTTAGTTTTATTAAAATTTGTACTAAAGAAAACTTAACTTGCTTCAGTTTTATTAGTAAATCAATTTGGTAAAACTATTGGTGATTTTCCAACAAGAGTCATGAATATTAAACTTGTTACTCAATGATCTATTCGTCTTCGCTTTGCATTTAAGTACACTTCCACAGGTTACTAATGTTTGAATAAATGGTTCACAGGTCTTCACTTTACATTAAGGTTCCTATTCATCAGTTACTAACATTTATAACTCATGAATAAATGGTTCACAGGTCTTCACTTCACAATAAGGTTCACTTTCAGAAGTTATTAATGTTTTTGACTCATTAATAAATGGTTCACATGTGTTCACTTTATATTAAGGTTCCTATTCACCAGTTACTAACATTTATAAATTATTAATAAATGTCCACTTTACATTAAGGTTCACTTTCAGAGGTTATTAATGTTTTCAACTCATTAATAAATGGTTCACAGGTCTTCACTTTACATTAATGTTCCTATTCACCAGTTACTAACATGTATAACTCATGAATAAATGGTTCACAGGTCTTCACTTTACATTAAGGTTCCTATTCACCAGTTACTAACATTTATAACTCAATAAATGGTTCACAGGGCTTCACTTTACATTAATGTTCCTATTCACCAGTTACTAACATTTATAACTCATTAATAAATGGTTCACAGGTCTTCACTTTACATTAATGTTCCTATTCACCAGTTACTAACATTTATAACTCATTAGTAAATGGTTCACAGGTCTTCACTTTACATTAATGTTCCTATTCACCAGTTACTAACATTTATTACTCATTAATAAGTGGTTCACAGGTCTTCACTTTACATTAATGTTCCTATTCACCAGTTACTAACATTTATAACTCATTAATAAATGGTTCACAGTTCTTCACTTTACTTGAAGGTTCCCATTCACTAGTTACTAACATTTATAACTCAATAAATGGTTCACAGGTCTTCACTTTACATTAAGGTTCACTTTCAGAGGTTATTAATGTTTATAAATTATTAATAAACGGTTCACAGGTCTTCACTTTACATTAAGGTTCCTATTCACCAGTTACTAACATTTATAACTCAATAAATGGTTCACAGGGCTTCACTTTACATTAATGTTCCTATTCACCAGTTACTAACATTTATAACTCATTAGTAAATGGTTCACAGGTCTTCACTTTACATTAATGTTCCTATTCACCAGTTACTAACATTTATAACTCATTAGTAGTTCTATTACTAGTTACATTAATGTTCCTATTCACCAGTTACTAACATTTATAACTCATTAATAAATGGTTCACAAGTGTCCACTTTACATTAATGTTCCTATTCACCAGTTACTAACATTTATTACTCATTAATAAATGGTTCACAGGTCTTCACTTTACATTAAGTTTCCTATTCACCAGTTACTAACATTTATAACTCATGAATAAATGGTTCACAGGTCTTCACTTTACATTAAGGTTCCTATTCACCAGTTACTAACATTTTTAACTCATGAATAAATGGTTCACAAGTGTCCACTTTACATTGATACACTTTCAGAGGTTATTAATGTGTATAACTTATTAATAAATGGTTCACAAATGTCAATTTTAAGGTTCACTTTAACAGGTTACTAACATTTGTAATCATGAATAAATGGTTCACAGATGTCCACTTTACAGGTACTGATTAACAGGTTATTATTGTTAATAGCTCATAAATAAATGGTTCATGTCAGAGCCACAGGCTTGTGGGCAAGCTCTCCAATACAGCGCACTTTCACTTCAGATAATCCAAGTCTGAATCCCTGCTTGAGGTCCTTTGCTAATCATATTCCCTTCTCTCCTTTCCTATCACACCTATACTATCCTATGCAGTAAAGACATAAACGCCAAAAATTAAACTTAAAAAATAAATGATTCATGGGTGCCCATTTTGTATTCAAGCACACTTTCACAGATTGCTAATGTTTCTAGCTCATCGATAAATGGTTCACTGGTGTCCACCCTGAGGTTCGCTGGTACAACTACCATTGAAAGAAATTGATTCGTTAATAAAATATCATGAATAAACAAGTCAATCACCCTTTTTGCATTTAGTGTTTTGGAGGATATAAAGATGGACCAATACATCTAAAACTTTTATGAATTGCTGTGGTTAAGCATCATGACCAGCATCAGCATGCACGAAAAGACAAGACATATTAGGATAATGAGGAAAAAAAAAACAATACAGCACCCTTTGGCCTCACTATAACAGTCAACAATTGCATATAACAATTAACATTATGATAATCCTGAATCTGGTTTTGAGGGGAGAAAAAAGTATTAATAAATACATTTATTAAGCATTTATAACTTGTGAGTTAAAATTGGCTCACTATTTGGCAAGTATTGAGTAAAAGCCAGCCTTTTTATTCATGTATTTATAACTGGTTATAAATGATTTATTATGCATCTGTAAATGAGTTATTACTCATTAATGAACACCTTTATAAACCCTTTACAAAGGGAACCTTAATGTAAAGTGTTACCAAGATGGTAAATAAATCCAGAGGAATCAAGCAGTTTAGTCCTAATTTTCTGAAGAGACTCTGCCATTTTATATGATAAGTTGTAATTAGTCAGTGGAAATATAAATGTAATCAATTTACTTATGTCTTTTCTAATACTGATTCTTCATTTTGTTCAGGAAGAAAGTTGTCTAGTTTTGTAATGTACTCTAACATTTTAGTGTAGTTGTATTTTACGTACTGTAACATTTTAATGTAATTGTATTGTGAAATGTTTTGCAGCAACTTGAGCTTTTTTTAAGTGATACTTTGTTAATTTTTTAAGTCTTTATTGTCAACTGGAAAGATGTATTTACACAATAAAATATTTTACTGTAAGCTGGAACAGTATTTGTTGAACCACTTATGTGTATTTGATATGTATTTACAGTTACTGAGATTAAAGTGCCTTTTGGATTCAGTTGTTGAATGTGAATGTTATTCAATAGGAAAATGCTGAATATTAGATCCCTTTCTTTAAAAGCACTTATTGTAATGATATCACAGACAATAATCTAGATGTGCTGTGTTTGACAGAAACCTGGCTAAAACCAGACGATTACATTACTTTAAATGAGTCATAAAACACGCCTCAAGGTTACTATTATCAACACGAGTCTCGACTGAAAGGCAAAGGGGGAGGTGTTGCTGTAATTTATAGTAATATCTTTAGTATTCAGTCTTTCAAATATAATTCATTTGAAGTGATGGTGCTTAATGTAACGTTATGTAATGTAAGCAATAAATCCCATTTGACATTTGTGCTGGCTACTGTATATAGGCCACCAGGGCATCATACAGACTTTATCAAAGAATTTGCTGATTTTCCATCGGAGTAAGTACTGGCTGCGGATAAAGTCCTAATTGTTGGTGATTTTAATATCCATGTAGATAATGAAAAAGATGCATTGAGATTGGCATTTACAGACATTCTAAACTCTCTTGGAGTTAGACAACACGTGTCAGGACCCACTCATTGTCGTAATCATACTTTAGATCTAATATTGTCACATGGAATCGATATTGATGCAATTGAAATTCTGCAGCAGAGTGACGACATCTCAGATCATTATCTAGTCTTGTGTATACTACATTTAGCCAAGGCTGCAAAAACACCTCTCTGCCACAAATATGGTAGAACTATCACTTCTACCACTAAAGATTGCTTTATAAATAATCTTCCTGATCAGTTTCATCGCCTTAGTATACCAGATAGCTTAGAAGAACTCGGTTACAACAGAAACTATTGACTCTCTCTTTTCCAGCACACTAGACTCAGTTGCTCCTTTGCGCTTAAAGAAGATTAAGGAAATTAGTCCAACACCGTGGTGCAACGAGCACACTTGGGCCCTCAAGAGAGCAGCCAGAAAAATGGAGCACAGCTGGAAGAAAACAAAACTAGAGTTTTTTCGCATTTTGTGGAGAAGAGAGCATGTTTGCATACAGAAAGGCCTTAAAAACTGCTAGATCTGCTCATTTTTCAAATCTCTTAGAAGAAAACAAACACAACCCTAAGTCTTTATTTGATACAGTGGCTGAATTAATGAGAAATAAAGCTTCAACTTCTGATGTTTCCAAACAGCTTTACTAACTTTATGACTTTATGAACTTATTTACTTGCAAGATTGATAATATTAGAGAGAAAATTATAACCATGTAACCATCTACTACAGTATCATGTCAAACAGTGCATTGTAGTATCCCTGAGGAAAAATTCCATTAATTTGTTGCTATAGGAGAGGAAGAATTCTCTAAACTTGTTAAATTATCAAAATCAACAACATCTATGTTAGACCCTATACCGACTAAGCTATTGAAAGAGATGCTTCCAGAGGTCATAGATCCTCTTCTTAATATCATTAATTCATCTTTGTCACTATACATACCAAAAACTTTTAAGCTGGCTATAACCTCTTATTAAAAAAACACAACTTGATCCTAGAGAATTAGTCAATTGCAGACTGATCTCGAATCTACCTTTTCTGTCAAAAATACTAGAAAAGGCAGTATCATCGCAACTATGTTCCTTCTTAGAAAAAAATTGTATCTGTGAGGATTTCCAGTCAGGATTTAGACCGTACCATAGTACTGAGACGGCTCTCATTAGAGTTACAAATGATTTGCTCATCATCAGATCGTGGTTGTATCTCTCTACTAGCGTTACTAGATCTCAGTGCTGCTTTTGACACTATCGACCACAACATTCTTTTGAATAGACTTGAAAATTATGTTGGTATTAGTGGAATTGCATTGGCATGGTTCAAATCATACTTATCTGACCGTTATCAGTTTGTAGCAGTAAACGAAGAGATGTCATATCGATCACAAGTTCAGTATGGAAGCTCAGTACTAGGACTGTTGCTTTTCACTCTGTACATGCTACCCTTGGGAGATATCATTAGGAAGCATGGCGTTAGTTTTCACTGTTAAGCTGATGATACTCAGCTCTAAATTTCTTCACACCCTGACAAAACTTACCAATTCACAAAATTAACGGATTAGCATAGCTGATAAAAAAAATTGGATGACTAGTAATTTCCTACTACTAAATTCAGAAAAAAACAGAGATTCTAATTATTGGACCAAAAACCTCTACGTAATAACCTATAATACTGTCTAATACTTGATGGCTGTTCTGTCAAGTCTTCGTCGTCAGTTAGGAACCTAGGTGTGCTCTTTGATACCAATCTTTCATTTGAAAGCCACATTTCTAGCATCTGCAAAACCGCATTCTTTCATCTTAAAAATATATCTAAACTACGACAAATGCGGAACAGTTAGTTCATGCGTTCATGACCTCAAGGCTAGACTACTGTAACGCTCTACTGGGTGGTTGCCCTGCTCGCTTGATAAACAAACTACAGCTGGTCCAAAATGCAGCAGCTAGAGTTCTTACTAGAACCAGTAAGTATGACCAGATTAGCCCGGTTCTGTCAACACTGCATTGGCTCCCTATTAAACACCGTATAGATTTTAAAATCTTGCTAATTATTTACAAAGCATTAAATGGTTTAGCTCCCCAGTACCTGAGCGAGTTCTTAACACATTATAGATCTTCATGTCTATTGCGATCTCAGAATTCAGGCCAATTGACAATCCCTAGAATATCAAAATCAACTGCAGGCAGTAGATCCTTTTCCTTTTTAGCACCTAAACTTTAGAACTGTCTTCCTAGCATTGTTCGGGAAGCAGACACACTCTGTCAGTTTAAATCTAGACTTAAAACACATCTCTTTAACCTGGCATACACATAACACATTAATTCTACTACTTCTATAATTCAAATCATGTAAATTGTTAGGCTGCATAAATTAGGTCAGTCAGAACCGGGAACACTTCCCATACCACCTGATGTACTCACTACATCATAAGTAGAATGGCGTCTACGCTAATATTAGTCTTTCTCTGTTTATCCTGAGGTTTGCTGTAGTCTTCCCTTTCCTTTCCCTATGTATAAATAAAACGTTATCAAAATGATTTCAGTTCGCATAGATCCATGGAAACAACTATTTTTTTTCTGTATTATGCGGGCCAGACAAGTAATTTGGCAGAGTCACTTTGTAAAAAAGACATACACATTCAAACGCGCAAACCTATAGATTAAACATGTAAATGAATGGCAAGAACGCATTAAAAGTTTTCTGTTTTCAGTTAAAAAGGTGTAATTTAAGCAGCCCCTAAGTAAATAATTAACAATTTTTACAACGGAAGTGATTCGATTAAAAACCTACTTTATCTCGATAATAACTTTTTTTTTAGAGCTGCTGTAAAGCCAAAACAATCTCTGTCCATTAATTTTTCTATTATCACTGTGAAGCTGCTTTGAAACAATCGGTATTGTGAATAAAATGCAAAAATATAAAAACATTCTGTGAGGGTTGTGTTTAGGGGTAGGAGTAGGGAGTAGAATATACAGTTTGTACAGTATAAAATCATTATGTCTATGGAAAGTCCCCATAAAACATAGAAACCCAGTGTGTGTGTGTGAGAGAGAGAGAGCAATACTACTCTACCTAGAAGAAATAACCTGGATACTGGAGTCAGTAGACAGTAGGAAGGAGGAAGGAGGTATCCCACCTATGTCAAACTTTAGGTCTTTATGTCCTGTGGACACTTTAGCTCATCTCAGGAACAGTGTTGTAGATTACCAACTCGCAAGAATGTACACAAAAGTTTTATTTAACTAAATCACGAACACATAACTAAACTAAACCGACACAGACATACAAATCATGCATACATAGGAAATGAGAAAGTGGAAGTGAATGAAACCATAGCATAACAGAGGAATGGAGCTATGGAAAGAGTCATTTAACGAGCTGAAAGAACCATCAGTTTCTCACTATAAAGCACCTTGGTTAACAAAGGGATTCACAACTTAATACTATCGCTGTTGTAGTCATTTGGAGAGCCTCACACGAGGGTACCACAAATGTAGTTTTTTATGGTCTTAAATATTAATATTAATATTGAGTCAGATGATTCCTTCCAATGTTTTCGGGGCACCAGCCAAGGGATCTCACCTTGACAATGAAGAACAATCATGGAAGATTGTTGACTGAATTACAATTATATAAATTGGAAGAAGTTTGTCATCTGACTAATCTGAAGGACTTGTGAGATATCGTTAACTTGTAGAGCCTCTTACTGTTGTAGTGATCAGCAGGCAGACATGAGGGCAGACGCCCCCATTACATCAATAGTCCCCTTTCATCTGCCATAATGAAAAGCACAGGATCCCAAAACTCACACCTCCAAGAGAAGCAAACAAGGAAAAAGATAGGCTAGCAGATAAGCCTATCAAGACAATCACCCTGACCATTTGTGCAAAGGAAGAATGATGACATTAGCAAGTCATTGAGCAGGATAATTCTATCACCATTCTCCCCATTGTTCACCCCAGTCCCTCAGTCTTAAGACCTGAGGTGTGAACTAACTTCCACTCACCAGACAGGTTTTGCTATGTGACTTGAAGTCACAAAGGACACAAATGGACACACAGTGGACAAAATGGAGCAAATCTTCTCCATTTCTATTAACATAACTCTATATACTTAATGAGTGTTGTTTGTGTACATGCAAAATATACAAACTTGCCTATTAAGGTATACATTAATGCACAGGTAAAAGTTCAATATAACTAGTCCAACTCCACAGAGTTGTGAAGTTGCTCTCTCAAGACTCTGAAGCTCTAAAGAGAGAAACAAGGAAGTTCTGCAAAGAGTGAATTTGGGGAGTTTGAAAACTGCAACTGAGATAACGACTGCCTGGATCTGCACTGACTTCAGAATCTAAAGATCCTTCTGTCTGCGTGTTCCAGAGAATAAGGATCGTCTGGAACACGCAGATCTGGAGGATCTCTGATGAGAGGATTTTGAAGTTGGTGCAGAAGATATTTTGAAGATGGGGGGCTAAGCTTGTAGTCGTTGTCTCTGGTGCAGTTTTTAAACTCCCCAAATTCACTTCTTGCAGAACTTCCTTGTTTCTCTCTTTAGAGCTTCAGAGTCTTGAGAGAGGAACTTCACAACTCTGTGGAGTTGGACTTAGCTTAGAAACTGCAGCAACCTGACAAACTGGAACAATTCTCTGTCTCAGAGACACGCCTTTTATTCTTTCCCGAGAAGGAGGGAGATGCAAATTAGCCCCTTTCAGATCCAGTGTTTTGAATGGCTGATGCTGTCAGAGGTGGCCACTGGATGGCCCCTCGCTTGCATAAGGTTCATTTGCATAGCTTAAAGTTCATGTTTAGAAGGTTTTTAAGGATTTTCCTATTGCTAATTCACTTTCCAAACCAATTTCAGATTAACCTACGCATCATGCTAAAAACATAAAGTCCAAACATCATTGGTGTAGCGAAACTGTACAGGTATTTAATTAATTTATGGGTGAAATATATGAATATAATAAATCATAAAGCTTTATGATTAATTATAATACATATACCGACCCAAGAGGGAATTATACATATATTGTGAATTAATTACAACGAATTATAATCAATTACATATATGATTAGTTCTGGTTTGATAATAATTTAGAGAAACTATTAGTTTGTCCAGCAAACCGTTAGCTCCTCATAGCCGATTATAAAAGGAAGGTTTTTCTCTGGCCACGAGAAAGACTTCCTATTCTAGCATCAATGCGTAAAGCAAGGATACTGGATCGAAACGTTAAAGTGACCTGGGTTTGTTGAATGAGCAAAAAAACAATCGAGCATGAATATAATGTATTTAATATATGAAATTACGGATACAGAGACTATACTACTAAACATACACAAATAATACACATATATAGAAAGCGAAAGTAAAGTCAAGAAAACAGAGATGATCAAAGGAATGGCAACTTACGAACAGTTAAAACCTTTGAGAGCCAGCAAGGAAACTCAGCTTACACATCAAGCTTAAAACGCTTTGAAAAGAATGGTTCTGTACTTGCATAGGTTCAGGTGCTGTGGTCGTTTCGTGTTTCTGCAGGAGTTTCGGTGCGTGCGGCTGAAGCGATTGGTCCTTTTCCGAGAAGGTGTTCTTCGGCGGGTTTTCAAACAAGGGTTTAACTTAAGAGTAAGATAACCGGAAAATAAAGAGAAAGAGTCCGTCTCCTAGGCGATGAAGAGTGAAGACTTCGGGCGACGGATGAAGAGGGTTTGACAAAGAAAAACTTGTTGCCAAAAAGATGGTCGTCCCGAAGAGGGGGGGGGGGGGGCGCATGATGGAACCGCGGTCGCCGAGACGTCCGGGAGAGACGTGCGTGAAATGGCGAGGGACAATCGAGAGACGCGTGTCATTGTGTTTTAAGGACAACAGACCAGAACGCCTCCTTGGGTACATCAGCCAATGATGAGGGTGCGATTTTGGCGGGCAAACTTTTTCTTTGTCTCCATTTATGACCTAATTTGCATGGTTTATGAAGTGTCAGATCTGAGTACATTTTCTTCAAAGTACCATTAAAAATAGAAGAATGCATTTTACAGTCGTGTGACATACATTTTCAATTAGAGCATAACGAAAGCTTTACAATGAGACCAAACTTGTCAGATGGCAAAGACATAAAAGGGGAGATACAGTTTATACTTGAGTTTTATCGTTTAGAATAAAACTAATACAACTACAGTCATAGCTAAGCTTCTATACTAGGGATACATACGTGTACCTTGAACTCAACGACGGGTACACCTTGGCACAGTCATATTTGGAGGATAAATGTATATTCACAATCTCCATGCGTGTTTGTGAGTGTCTGTATGTGTGTGTGTATTGGGGTTGTGGCCAGTGTCTGTGACCACATGACCCTTAGCCCCACCAGGGTGACTCTTTGAAGTCCCTGGAGCTGGTGAGAATATGTTCTGTTTTTCTTTACTGGGGTAACAAAGGTGCCAATGGGGCAATTGGTCCTGGACTTGCCGGAGCCGATTCGTGATTTACACGCACAGTTCAGGAGGCTAAAAGCATTCTGAAGATTCTAAAGTTGACGGGCAGATCCGATTTTGAACAGACGCTACATTGGGTTATGTGGAACTACATATGCATTCATGTATACCTTATAAGGCACGTTTGTATATTTTGCATGTACACAAACAGCACTCATTAAGTATATAGAGAAATGGAGCAGATTTGCTCCATTTTGTCCACTGTGTGTCCATTTGTGTCCTTTGTGACTTCAAGTCACATAGCAAAACCTGTCTGGTGAGTGGAAGTTAGTTCACACCTCAGGTCTTAGGACTGAGGGACTGGGGTGAACAATGGGGAGAATGGTGATAAGATAAGCCTGCTCAATGACATGTTAATGTCATCATTCTTCCATTGCACAAATGGTCAGGGTGATTGTCTTGATAGGCTTATCTGCTTATCTTTTTCCTTGTTTGCTTCTCTTGGAGGTGTGAGTTTTGGAGTCCTGTGTTTTTCATCATGGCAGATGAGGTGATGAGGGGAGTCTTCCCTCATGTCTGCCTGCTGATCACTACACTATTTAGTGTTCAAATGTACAATACTTGCAAATGCCTTAGCTGTTGAGGAGCGTCCGGATATGCGGTCTCGGGAGAAATTCTTGATGGTTCGGTCCGAGGGTGTTGAAGTTGTAATCAATATCTTCTGCGCTGAATGAAGAAATGACGACGAACATGTGCTAAGTGTTAAAGGTATCTTAATGTCATTTTAGATTCTTGTTCTTATGAAACATTTCTTTCAGAATCTTAATTTTTAAGGCCCTATATAGTTCAATCTCATAGATATAGGGTTGTCAATGCGTTAACGTGTAGTTACGATACCGCATATTTGAACTCTTGGTAGCTTCAGAAGTTTTTATATTGAACAAAACCCCATCTTCCAAATATTCCTAAAACTGATTCAAACATAGATTCTTATAAATACACTTTTGAGAGCAAGTTAATATTCCTCAGCTTAACCATTTTCAGCGGATTTGTGTTACTCAGAGAGTTGTGTTTTATGCAATTGTTTTGAAAGAGGGAAGCAAGATGCATTTTAGTTTAAACATGATTCATTCTTCAGACATTCCTCTTTAAGTGCAATAAGTATTAGCTATGTGCAAAGTGAACCACATTTGGTTTTAGATCATTGAAAATGGGCAAAGTTCAACAGTTTGAATATGGGGCTGATTTGAGATCCCCATATCTATGGGACTACATAGGGCCTTGAAAAAGAAAATTTCAAAAGGAAAGTTTATTAAGAATGAGAATCTAGAAGGATATTAAGATATCTTGAATACTTTTAGAGTTGCAGGCGTGCAAACTTGAAAAGGAATATTTATGGCACTCAGACAGGTATGTTCTATGCAACTGAGTTGATAGAAAAACATGAGATACATTTCAAGTTTTAACATTATTTGTTCTTCAGATATTCCACTTTAAAAGAAAAAAATATATCAGCTGTATATGCAAAGTGACCCACATTTGGTTTTTGACCACTGAAAATGTATAGTTTACCAATTCACTCATGGAACCGCATTAAGATCTCCATATCTCTGAGGTTGAACCATTGAGGGCCTTTAAATGAAGATACCAAAAGGAAAGTTTGTTAAGAACCAGAATGTAAAAGGATATTAAAATATCTTTAATACTTCTTGAGGTTCAGGCATGCAAACTTGAGGCAAAAAACACAAGAAGTGCTTTTTGCCATTTTTGAACTGTTACCGTTGGCATATAATGAAACAAAGATTGATGAAGTCAACAGATTTTACTAACAGACCTGCCGATCTCTGCTGAATTCTGGAATGGGTTCTGGGGCTGGCATGGACTCTGGAGTGGATGAGATGATCCCGATATTCAGGGATGTGGAGGGTTTGTTTGCAGGATTGGGGTGAGTTGGAGCGTCCAAGCGCTTTCTGGATGGGACTGGATGAGGGTTGTTAATGTCCTCTTTAACTTCTTCAACTAAGAAATCAGAACCATTTAGCCAGAGGATGAAATTAATGGAATCAACTAAGGGTAACAATGACCAGGAGACTGGAACTGAATCACCTTATCATCCAGTCCCAAGCATTGAGCGTTTTATTGCTCCAACGCACCTGAAGGGAAAGCTCTAAAAAGTCTTCCACATACCGCTCCAGAGGATGACCATCCAGACGAAGGGGGAGGAGATTATCTTCAGTAATTTCTGTTCTTTGGTCTTGCATTCTGTCACGATTAGGTGGCTGTAATCAAGCGCACGACGAAGGCGATACTAAAGGAGACTTTAATCCACTAATTAAACAAGAAAACATCCAACCACATATCACAGAGAACTGAAATAATGTAAGACAAGGAACAGACAGAAACTGAAGGCTTACAGTATATGCACGGAAAACAAAGGAGCTAATTAACAAGACACACCTAAACTGAGGACTCTAATCAGTCTGTAACCTGGGACACAAACAGGCAGGGAACAGAGGAAAAATAAACCAATTAACCAATTAAGAAACTCAGACACTAAACAGAAAAACAGATGAAACGTGACATTTATATGTCATTTTATTGAAATTAGCCTTTTTTGCTATATTTTCAAAGATGTCATTCATATGTTTAATTGCTAAATCAATTCCCTTCAGATTATTATCATATGTTGAATTGCTAAATAATGTTATGGAATGTTATTATGGCAATGTTATTCTTTTGACTTTAATACTTTAATATATGTTTCAGCAGTGCTATGAATCCATCTATATGATATGTTAAGTTTATATAGATGAATTAGCTTTTTATGTTGTAACGACTGGATTGATCAGACACACAATTGTAAAAGTTAATCTTCACAACCCCTCACCCATGCAGACTCTGTAATGTCTGGCTTTCCCACTGAGGACTATCACCCTCTTGCTTCACACATACACTTCAAAGACAAATTTGTTTAAATGAATGAACCTGTATTTCCCCAGTAACACTGTTAATTTGACTCTGTGGTCGAGGATTGTTTCTTCAGATAACTATCAGCTAAACTTTAAAGTTTAAAAAGTTACCTACATTTGGTTCTTGACCATGGAAAATGGGTAAATTCAACAGCCTGGACATGGAGTCACATTGCGGTCCCAGTATCTACGGGACTGAACTATATAGGGTGTTAAAAATGAAGATTCCAAAAGAAAAGTTTATTAAGAATGAGAATTTAAAAGAATATAAAGATATCTTTAATACTTTTAGAGTTACAGGCATGACAACTTTAGAAAAAGAATATTTAGGCCACTCAGGCGGGTATGCCCTTACAAAAGATTACTGCAGTTTTTTAGAAGTAATACTACAGTTTTTGTTACATATAGAAAAATGCAGTTTTTTGGACACGAAAAAACTGCAATATTGCAGTAATACTGCAGTATTGCAATACAGCTGAAGTAGTACTAAAATACAACTGCAGTATTACTGCAATACAGCTGAAGTAGTTGGATTGTTCACCCACTGATAGGGAACGTGAGCTGAAGTAGTACTAAAATAATAATGCAATACAGCTGTGGTAGTACTGCAATACAGAATACAGTACAATTACATTCTCCAGAATCTCCTGTGATGCTTCCCTGGGCTCCCGCGATCTACTTTGATACTTCCCTGTGCTCCAGAAATCTCCTGTGATGCTTCCCTGTGCTCCAGAATCTCCTGTGATGCTTCCCTGTCCTCCAGCGATCTACTTTGATACCTCCCTGTGCTCCAGCGATCTACTTTGATACTTGCCTGTGCTCCAGCAATCTACTTTGATACTTCCCTGTGCTCCAGCGATCTACTTTGATGCTTCCTTGTGCTCCAGTGATTACTTTGATACTTCACTGTGCTCCAGCAATCTACTTTGATGCTTCCCTGTGCTCCAGTGGTCTACTTTGATATCTCCCTGTGCTCCAGCCTCCTATGATACTCCTCTGATCTTTCACAGTCTCCTATTCAAGTAACCTGCGCTCAAACACTCACCTGTCACTTACCTGCACACTCACCTGTACCCCTTGTGTCCTCGTCTGATGTGTCTTGGTGTTGGCTTCCTCAGGGCACTGCTATACCTGGTGCTATGTAATTATTCTTATCATCATCATCATAATCATCATCATCATACAATACCTCAAAATCAAGATGCGTACGTTCAGAGGTTTGTTTGTGATGGGACACTTTACTCCACTGATCAGTATGACTTATATGGGCTTGTCATTTTGCTCTTACCAAATACATATGAACTAGATCAGATTTATTGTGACTTTATCTCAGTGTAATATGTGAGGAGGAGAAAATGGATGCTTTGGGAAAATAATTTTTATGGTTGAACCCTTAGTACAAATTTAGTAAAAATTCATTGCATATGTTTCCCCTTAATGAATTGTAAGAACTCCATGTAAATGCACACACACACACACACACACACACACACACACACACACACACACACAGCATTTGCATCCATTTTGTGTGTTGTGGCTGATTTAGTGATTTTATTTGACAAATTTAATTGTCAGCAAGTGTCCACAAAATCACCAAATCTCATGCCATTAAGATTAAGACAACTTTTAAAAAAAAAAAAACTAGCATATGATTTAATGTTGCATGGTAGAGGTCCACAGCTTTTACTTGCTGTACAGTAGTACTGTAACCACAGCTGCAGTAATGTAGTATGAGTGGTAGGTTTATACAGGCATTTCAGTATCACTGAACTGCAGTTATACTGTATTTATACTTCATTATATTGCAAACCTTCAGTTGTACTTCATTTTACTGCAGCTGTACTTATAGGTACCACAGTTTTACTGCTGTTGAACTTCAATGTACTGCAGTTGTACTGTGATTATACTTCATTATACTGCAAATCTATGGTTGTGCTTAATTATACTGCAGTTATACTACTTTGTACTGCAGTTTTACTGCAGTTGTACTTCAATATACTGCAGTTCTTTTTTGTAAGGGAAAACAAGTCACTTGTGATTGTATCTTTTCTATTGGTCCGTGTTACATCCCAGGACGTATTATTTTGATTATGATTTATTATTATTTGTTTCACTGTGGTTTGCAAAGGTGTGGGCGTGGTCGAATGCCCTGTGCCTGTGTTTTTTGCATGCTCTGTGTGTGTGTCTGTCTCTGTCTCTACTCCTCCTCAGGCCAAATCACCATCACATGTAGCTTGTTTGTGAGAGCGTGCCTGAGACCAGGAGTATATTGGGGCAGTTCAGAGCTTGCTGGGGGAGACACACTTCTCCCCTGCTCCAGATTGAATATTGTTTGGTTATGTGTTTGCCTGTGACATTGTGAAACATTAGCTGTGTGTTAGCAGTGGCTAACAGAGCTTAGCAGTGGCTAACTATGCTTAGTATTGACCTGTACTAACAGAAAGTGTTCAAAGGTCTTACTTCAAACTGAAAGTAGAGAAAGGTATTGTGTGCTTTTTTTCTTTATCTGGTTTGTTTATTACTATTGTGAGGGAAGCTGTAGGGGAAGAGTGCTTTCTTTTCTTTTAACATTGCTTTTGTTCCCGTTTCTATATAGCCAGAGAGTTGAGGGAAGTTTATGTTGTTTATTTGTTTTGTTTGACCCTTATTAGGTAAGTTAGAACCCCTCCTTAAATTAGTTAGTGGACTGTTTTGTTTGTTGTTTTAGGCCTTGCTCTCCCCTGAACCATTGCTCCCCATTATCCTACGTTATGTTTCTTTTTTTGTAAATAAAATCCTTTCTTTGATTATATATATTATCTGGTGTCTTCTTCTCTCTGGGACAGAGGATTGAAGTGTGTTCTACATTTCATCGTTACGCATTTATTTACACCTTTTTCTTTGTTACTCCCCTACTGACCCCTAGATGCGTAGGGGGACATAACAGTCCAGAAGATAGATTAGAGACAGAAACAAGTCTTTTTGTGTTGTTGTGTAATGTCACGTGCGCATAACACGGCGCGGTGTGAATGAATGAAATCTGAACTCGGGTTGTTTGTGCATTTTGTTGTTATTGTTAAAACTGCAGTAAGTGAATTTAAGATTGCCTGTTTAGACGAAAGAAAGTCGCCTTACAGCGCACCAGGACAGAAGTGAGCGAGTCCCCTCACTTTCTTCCTAAAGGCCTTGTTATAGCTAGATTGATTAATTATTGCGTGTTCCAATGTTAAATCAACTAAGCTAGCTCCCTGGTTTGACATTAGAGTAGCTACCTAATGCGAACACAAAGAATTCAGATCCGCCGAGATTGCAATAACATTATTGTATTAACTGCAGTGAACCTGCCATTTAAGATAAAATTTGCCTCACTCTTAACGAGCTGAGAGTATTAAGCGCCATATCGTAAAATGTATGAGTAGTGCCATTGTTTGTTCAAGACTGAAATGCATGAACTTTATCTGTACACAGTAACCCACGTGCGTCTTTAACTGTGTTTTGTTGTGCGTCGCCATAGTAACAGCCATGCCATGGAATTCGCAGAAGATTTCCGGGGTAATTCTTGAGTGCGCATGCATACCTCTTGCCATGCCATATTGTAAACAACTCTGGTGTAGCTAAGCTAATGGAAGCTGCAGTGTTCATGTTGAAGCCTATGCTAAAGCCATTAGCCTAGAAGATTAGCGGTTAGCGCATAGTATTGTTGTGGCTCGCTGAAGCTGAATGCATTGTGCTTTGGAGCAGTGTTGAAGTGTTTTTACCCTCTCACATCTCAACTCTAACACCTTGTGAATATTTCCATCTTGTGTTTCTCTCTTATTTCAACTCTCTCTTCCCGTTAAAAGGAATACTGACTCAGAAGTATTTACTTTGTGACAAATCCACAATTAAATATAGCTGCAAGCAGCAATGTGGGGCCAAGCCCCGAAGGCACCACAAGCAGAGCAACACAGCAAGCAGAGCAGCACATCAAGCATAGCAGCACAGCACCCTTTCTTTTTTTTTTACCCGATTTGCTTCAAACTTTATCAGAATAATGTCAAAACATGGCAGATGTAGACCAGTGAATGTATGTGTGATATCTTAAATATTGTTGCCATGGCAACAAGTCAAATATTAATAATATTCTTGGGTATTTTTGAGGACCTTAACATGCTTTAAATTGCATGAAACTCGACACACACATCAATATTGCCATCCAGTAGACATGGGCAAAGACGGGGAGCAGGGGCTCTACAGCGCCACCTTTTGACAAAAGTGAGGGGGTAAGTTTAACCTACAGTCACCAAACTCGGTACACATATTGGTCTCATTAAGCCAGACAACTTTCTAATTTACAGTCATTAGCTACAACCAAGAGGAAGTCAGCTATTTTGGTTTGAATATGGAATTTTTGAATAAACAAGGTCTGAAGTTTTAACTACTCCTCTTAGGGGATTCGTACAATCGCCACCAAACTTTCTGAACATGATGACAAGACGCTATAATGCAAACAATTATAGGATATCTTGAACGGTGTTGCCATGGCAACCGTTTGAAATAAGAACAAAAAGGGAAACAGGAAAAGACTTATATTTACTAACCACGGAATTATACATCCTTTATTTCAATGTAAAATAATACAAATATTATAAATAAGCACATTTTAATTCAATTTTTTATTTCAATAAGTATGTGTACTTTAAAATTAGGCAGATATATGCTCTTTGGTAAAATAATTCAAATAATATCCAAATGTCATATATAGAATAAGCACTAGAGGGCAGCAAATACCTATTTTTAAACATGGTTGAGAAAACATAACAGTTTTTACAAAACTTTCCTTTTAAACACCGTTTAAAGGTATAATTATATTCAGTGGGTACGTTGTTTGGATGCATATATAGACATTATCAAAGACTAATAGATTTTATTTTTTATTTAAAATGTTGAATCTTCTGAAGCAACTTACTGATAAAACAGTGTCTCTCTCTCTCTCTCTCTCTCTCTCTCTCTCTCTCTCTCTCTTTGTGTGTGTGTGTGTGTGTGTGTGTGTGTGTGTGTGTGTGTGTGTGTGTGTGTGTGTGTGTGTTACAGTCTTGCAGTTTTAACCACTTCATCGCTGTGTCCTTTTTCTGCATTATAGGATAGGAAATGTCTTAGGCCTTCTCTTCTACAAATTTGTATAACAAAATTAAGGCAAAGAACCAGTTCATTTGTAGTTCACTGACTATATAGTTTTATATAATTAGTTTAATAATTTTATTAATAAAATACCTTTCATAAATTCATTTGAGCGTATATTTTTAACAGTGAATGATGTCAGTGACACTTTTAATGGTTTAGAAAAATATATAATAAAATGGTTTAGAAAAATATATAATAAAAACCTTAAGACAAATACTGGACTTAGATTAACACTGAACTTAGACTTAGAAAATTTTGAGCTGCAAAAGAAAACTTTGCACTCAATACGCGGCCATCAGGGCTGGGCAGAAGCTGGTACCCGGGCGTGGCAGGGGGGCTCGACAGCGCCTTCTCGAACGGGGTCCGAAAACTTGGTCCATATATCAAACGCGCTTGCGCGTATTAGTATGAAACTCGGTACACATATAGACCTCATCAGGCCTAACAACAGGAAGTCGACTATTATTGTTTGTTTGAAAAATGCATGCTCTGGAATTTGATATACTCCTCCTAGGTGATTAATCCGATCACCACCAAACTTGGTCAGCATGAAGTCAAGACATTGATGATGAAAAATTGCCAGCAGATTTTTGATATCTCGAACGGTTTGGCCGTGGCAAGGCAACGAATTTATGGCGAGAAAAGGGAATCAGGAAGTGTGTTATAATGTCTGCATACATTGATTGATTTTTATGAAACTGTGACAGGATTTTTGATATTTTAAACACTGTTATCATGGCAACGCATCAAATTTTAATATTCATTTTGGAGGCTTTTGAAACTCTTAGCATGCTTCAAATTGCATAAACTCGACACACACACCAGCGGTGTCGTACAGTAGACATGGGCAAAACCGTAGAAACGGGCGGGGAGCAGGGCCTTTATAGCGCCACCTTTTGACAAAAGTGGGGGGGCATGTTGCTCTCATTAAGCCGGACAACTTTCTAATTTACAGTCATTACCTCAGACCAACAGGAAGTCAGCTATTTTGGTTTGAATGTGGATTTTTTGAATAAACAGGCTCTGAATTTTAAACTACTACTTCTAGGGGGTTTATTCGATTCAGACCAAACATTTTTTACCATGGTGCTATGATATTGAAGATGTTAAATTGAGAATGGATAATGGATATCTCGAACGATGTTGCCATGGTGATAGATTGAAGTAATGTCAAAAAAGGAAAACGGAATTACTCATGTTTTCGACACAATCCTCATCAGAAAGGCAAAGGGGGAGGTGTTGCTGTAATTTATTGTAATATTTACAGTATTAGTCAAAAATCTTTCAAATATAATTCCTTCGAAGTGATGGTACTTTATGCAACATTATGTAAGCTGACATTTGTGCTGGCTACTGTATACAGGCCACCACGACACAGTACAGATTTTATCAAAGAATTTGCTGATTTTCTATCGGAGTTAGTACTAGCTGCAGATAAAGTCCTTGTTGTTGGTGATTTTAATATCCATGTAGATAATGAAAAGGATGCATTAGAATTGGCATTTACAGACATTCTAAATTCTATTGGAGTTAGACAACACGTGTCAGGACCCACTCATTGTCGTAATCATACTTTAGATCTAATATTGTCACATGGAATCGATATTGATGCCGTTGAAATTCTGCAGCAGAGCGATGACATCTCAGATCATTATCTAGTCTTGTGTATACTACATTTAGTCAAGGCTGCTAAACTGCCTCCCTGCCATAAATATGGTAGAACCATCACTTCTACCACTAAAGATCGCTTTATAAATAATCTTCCTGATCAGTTTCATCGCCTTAGCATACCAGATAGCTTAGAAGACCTCGATGTTGCAACAGAAACTATTGCCTCTGTCTTTTCCAGCACATTAGACTCAGTTGCTCCTTTGCGTTTAAAAAAGATTAAGGAAATTAATCCAGTGCCGTGGTACAATGAGCACACTCAGGCCCTAAAGGTAGCAGCCAGAAAAATGGAGCGCAGCTGGAAGAAAACAAAACTAGAAGTTTTTCGCATTTCGTGGAGAGAGAGAATGATTGAGTACAGAAAGGCCTTAAAAACTGCTAGATCTGCCTATTTTTCAAAACTTTTAGAAGAAAATAAGCACAACCCTAGGTATTTATTTGATACAGTGGCTAAATTAACAAGAAATAAAGCTTCAACTTCTGATGTTTCCAAAGAGCACAGCAGTAATGACTTTATGAACTTCTTTACTTGCAAGATTGACAATATTAGAGAGAAAATTATAACCATGCAACCATCTACTACAGTATCGCGTCAGACAGTGCATTGTAGTGTCCCTGAGGAAAAATTCATTTACTGCTTTAGGAGAGGAAGAATTGTCTAAACTTGTTAAATCATCAAAATCAACAACATGTATGCTAGACCCTATACCGACTAAGCTATTGAAAGAGATGCTTCCAGAGGTCATAGATCCTCTTCTTAATATCGTTAATTCATCTTTATCACTAGGATACGTACCGAAAACTTTTAAGTTGGCTATTATTAAACCTCTTATTAAAAAACCACAACTTGATCCTAGAGAATTAGTCAATTACAGGCCGATCTCAAATCTCACTTTTCTGTCAAAAATACTAGAAAAGGCAGTATCATCACAACTATGTTCCTTTTTAGAAAGAAATAGTATCTGTGAGGATTTCCAGTCAGGATTTAGACCGTACCATAGTACTGAGACTGCTCTCATTAGAGTTACTAATGATTTGCTCTTATCATCAGATCGTGGTTGTATCTCTCTATTAGTGTTACTGGATCTTAGTGCTGCATTTGACACTATTGATCACAATATTCTTTTAAATAGACTCGAAAATTATGTTGGCATTAGTGGAATTGCACTGTCATGGTTTAAATCATACTTATCTGACCGTTATCAGTTTGTAGTAGTAAACGAAGAGATGCCATATCGATCACAAGTTCAATATGGAGTACCGCAAGGCTCAGTACTAGGACCGTTGCTGTTCACTCTGTACATGCTACCCTTGGGAGATATCATTAGGAAGCATGGCGTTAGTTTTCACTGTTACGCTGATGATACTCAGCTCTATATTTCTTTGCGCCCTGACGAAACTTACCACTTCACAAAATTAACGGAATGCATAGCTGATATAAAAAATTGGATGACCAGTAATTTCTTACTACTAAATTCAGAAAAAACAGAGATTCTAATTTTTGGACCAAAAACTTCTTCACGTAATAACCTAGAATACTGTCTAACACTTGATGGCTGCTCTGTTAAGTTTTCGTCGTCAGTTAGGAACCTGGGTGTGCTCTTTGATACCAATCTTTCATTTGAAGGCCATGTTTCTAGCATCTGTAAACCCGCATTCTTCCATCTTAAAAATATATCTAAACTACGACATATGCTCAAATGCAGAACAGTTAGTTCATGCGTTCATGACCTCAAGGCTAGATTACTGTAACGCTCTACTAGGTGGTTGTTCCGCTAGCCTGTTAAACAAACTACAGCTCGTACAAAATGCAGCAGCTAGAGTTCTTACTAGAACTAGGAAGTATGACCATATTAGCCCAGTTCTGTCAACACTGCATTGGCTTCCTGTTAAACATCGTATAGATTTTAAAATCTTGCTAATTACTTTCAAAGCACTAAATGGTTTAGCTCCCCAATACCTGAGCGAGCTCTTAATGCATTATAATCCTTCACGTCTATTGCGATCGCAGAATTCAGGCCAGCTGATAATACCTAGAATATCAAAATCAATAGCAGGCGGTAGATCCTTCTCCTATTTGGCACCTAAACTCTGGAACATTCTTCCTAGCATTGTTCGGGAAGCAGACACACTCTGTCAGTTTAAATCTAGACTAAAAACGCATCTCTATAACTTGGCATACACATAACACATTATCAATTTATTTTTTCAAATCCATTAAAGGATTATTAGGCTGCATAAATTAGGTCAGTCGGAACCGGGAACACTTCCTATAACACCAGATGTACTCATTACATCAGAAGAAGAATGGCATCTACGCTAATATTAGTCTTTCTGTTTATCCCGAGTCAACCGGATCCAGGCCGTATCCAAGTGAGATTGAGGACCTACGCCCTGACACGACCACAACGCACCCCTGAAGTGTCAGCAGAGATTGAGTCAACTAGATCATCCATTGTGAAGGCCTCATCGACATGACAGCCAGTGGCACAGCTCCTCAACAAACCGTCCATACCAGCGTGATGAATACGATGGACTGAACTGGATTGAACTGGAATAAATACTTTGAATGTTGCGATCCTATCGGGTTTATGATAGCTACCTGAATCGTAACAAAGCACTGTTTGCCAGAGGAGAACTGGCCCCCCGACTAAGCCTGGTTTCTCCCAAGGTTTTTTTTCTCCATTTTAACACCTATTTGCCACCTGTTTGCCACCTGATGTCACCTGTTGGAGTTTGGGTTCCTTGCCGCTGTCGCCTTTGGCTTGCTTAGTTGGGGACACTTGACATTTGACATTCGATATTCAACAGTGCTTTGCATCTGCATATATTGACAGCATTTTGTTTAAGAGCTGCTGTGCAGCCAAAATGATATACCATTTATCACTGTAAAGCTGCTTTGACACAAACTGCATTGTAAAAAGCGCTATATAAATAAAGGTGACTTGACTTGACTTCTATAAAAAAACACTTTACACAATTAATTTATATATATAGAATAATACAAATATTTGAAATAAACACATTTTAATTATTTTTTTCAATTTAAAAAGCATGTGTATAATAAAAATAGACAGATTAATTATATTTGATTGAAATATGGATAAATATCATACATAGAGTAACAACTAGAGGGCAGCATATACCTGTTTTTAAACAGGGTTGGATAAATCAAGCACTAGATCAATAGTTTATATAGACAGAAGGATGATTTAGTTTTTATTTTATACTGTTTGTGCAGGTATATTTAAACATTTATCAAAGACTACTTTGTCACAATTTAGATGTTTGTTTGTTTTTTTGTTTAAAATGATCTTCTCAGTCTGTCTCTGTCTCTGTCTCTCTCTCTGTCTCTCTCTCTCTCTCTCTCTCTCTCTCTCCTCCCCCATACTACCTCAGGTTCACTTGGGTGTGTGTGTGTGTGTGTGTGTGTGTGTGTGTGGGTGGTGTGGGTGTGTGTGTTGTGGGGGTGGGGTGTGTCTGTTGTGGGGGTGTTTCTGTGTGTGGGTCTCTGTCTGTGTCACTGCCTGTGTATATATATATCTCGCTCTCCCCTCCCTGTTTGTGTGTGTATTACAATCTTGATTTGTGGTCTTTAACCCTTTTACTGGTTACTTATTTATTGATGAACTTATAAAAATTTTGAACTGCAAATGAGAACTTCACACTCATTTGAAACTGAACCATAACACTATATCACTATTCGGACAGGACTAGTTTTCTAAATGTTGTTTGAGTTACAATTATTATTTTTTACAATTACAGTTAGAATTTTTAAATGAACTATTTATTGATGTAATTAAATTTTTTAAAAAAACCCTGTTTCAGTAAATTTAACATGATTATAAAAGTGGCTGTTTAAAATAAACTTGCATAAGTGAGCAGAAAAATCTAGACATGTACCTTACTATTACCTGAGACTGACATTAAAATTGTCTTTGCAGGTTCTGTGATTTGGCTCTATTTATTAATTTTTTCATTTTATTTTTCCTCTTATACCACACATATTAAAATTAAATGAAAGCATGCTTTTGGTGCATAAGATTGGTGCACAAACAACAGCTCAGGGAGGTCAAAAAACACATGAAGAGAAGTGTTAGGATTATACAACATCAGCAATCACAGATATTCGCATTAAGGCTGGATTAGATTTCTCAGAGCACTGTGGAGTTTGCACAAATAACAGTATGTAATTTGCTCTAGAATTTTTATAGGGGTTGTCTGAGAAAAAACACAGACATGTCAGATTAGGATGATATTCTGCACTCATTTTAAATTGACTTATGACATTCTATGACATGAAAGTCATCTCAATTTAAACGATCTCATGGATGTGGCTATTGTGGTTTGTGATCATAGGAGCATCAGCTGCTGCAGTAAATGTGGTTTGAATTTGACATAGTCCTTTTATGTTTAACTGTTTTAAATGCCCATTGCCCGCCGTGCACAGTTGCCCTGTAGCCACCGGGGTGGCGGTGCCTCCGGGCTTTGGCCCGTCATCGCTGCTTGCAGCTATATTTATTATTATTATTATTCTTTTCCAAACATTATCGCATTTTTGAGGGCCTAAACATGCTCAAAAACTCACGAAACTTTGCACACGCGTCAGGACTGGCGAAAATTGACATCTGATATAGGTTTCAGAAATGGGTGGGGCAAAATGGCTCGATAGCGCCACCTATAAAAATTCAACGGTGTGCGCCTCGGGCTACATTCGATGTACATGTACAAAATTTGGTATGTACGTGTACCGTCCCATTACCTACAAAAAAGTCTCTTGGAGCTAAGTCCTAAACACAACAGGAAGTCAGCTATTTTGAATTTCCTGTGTGATTTTTTTTTTTTTTTTTTTTTTGCAGTTTTTGCCATTTTCAGGCCTTGTACTTTAACAAACTCCTCCTACAGTTTTAATCCGATCATCTTCAAATTTGGTTTGTGTAATCATAAGGCTTGTGCGACACTAAATTGCGAAGATCTTGAGTTTTCGTAAAAGGGCGTGGGTCTGGTGGCCTGACAAAATTTGATGTTTCGCCATGAAACAGGAAGTTGCTGTAACAAAGGCAAACAATGTCCGATCTGCCCCAAACTTCACACACTTGATAAAAGTCCTGTACTGACCACATGTCCATGCCCATATTCAGTTATAGTCATAGCGCCACCTGCTGTCAACAGGAAGTGACATGTTTAACACTGTTATGGTCTCCTGACAGCATATTAAAATGTGCCAGCAAGTTCTGAACAGGCTAGCAACATGCTAGAAAAAATGTTAGCAAAACACTTAGCTAAGTGCTAAAGCATGCTATTAATACAGTGAAAGAGGAAGTTGCTTTAACTCAGGCATGCAATGTCCAATCTACCCCAAACTTCACACATTTGATAAGAGTCCTTCCCTGAAGACATCTAAATGACAATATTCGGTTATAGTTATAGCCCCACCTACTGGCAACTGGAAGTGACGTTTTTAACAATATGATGCACTATTAGCAACATACTAAAATATGCAATTGACTACTAAACATGCTAGAAACATTCTAAATCATACTAGCAACATCTAGCTGACTGCTAAAGCATGTTATTATCGTCATGAAACAGGAAGTTATTGTAACTCAAGCATACAGTGTCTGATCTGCCCCAAACTTCACATGTGTGATAAGAGTCCTGGCCTAAAGACATCTATATGCCAATATTCAGTTAGTCATAGCGCCACCTGCTGGCAACAGGAAATGGCATGCTTTACACTGTAATTCACTCCCTGAAACACATTTTAATATGCCAAGAAGTTCCAAACATACTAGAAACACGTTAAGTCATGCAACACTTGGCTGAGTGCTAATGTTTGCGATTAACAACACGAAACAGGAAGTTGTTGTAACTCAGGCATACAATGTCCGATCTGCTCCAAACTTCACCTGTTCGATAATAGTCCTGGCCTGAAGACATCAACATGGCAATATTCAGTTACGCTCAAAGCTCCACCTACTGGCAGCAGGAAGTCTGGCAATTTGAAATCACTTTACCATAATTCTCCTGTATTTACTCGCTTACATGCATGTCGCCCACTGTTCACTGTTTTACTGAGGCCAACAGGTGGCGGTGAGCCCGGGTGCGAGGGCCCGTCATCGCTGCTTGCAGCTTTAATTAATGGTGGCAAAGCATCATTATTGCCTCTGGCAAAGCATCATTATTGTTCTCCTGCATACTTATTAATGGTGCTTGCCTCTGGCAAAGCATCATTATTGTTCTCCTGCATACTTATTAATGGTGCTTGCCTCTGGCAAAGCATCATTATTGTTCTCCTGCATACTTATTATTATTAATGGTGCTTGCCAAAGGCAAAGCATCATTATTGTTCTCCTGCATACTTATTATTATTATTATTAATGGTGCTTGCCAAAGGCAAAGCATCATTATTGTTCTCCTGCATACTTATTATTATTCACGAGTTTACACGTACATGAAATCAAAATAAAGTAATTCGTATAGTAATTTATGCGTATTTGGCGTGCTGTCCGGGGGAGGGCTCCGAGCTCGGAATTTGGCCCGAACCCAGAGTACTCCCCCTCCTTAACTGGGATAGAAACCAGCCAAGAGTGAGGTGATGGGGTGGTGGAGGGATGCTGTGAAACTTGTCGCGGGATAGAGGTGAGAGACGGCTTTATATACCGGCTTCCTCTTGCACTGATTGGTTGATTACCTGAACGTGCGCCTCCCGAATTTTGTTAAATAAAACTTCATTTAATGGTGCTTGCCTCTGGCAAAGCATCATTATTGTTCTCCTGCATACTTATTAATGGTGCTTGCCAAAGGCAAAGCATCATTATTGTTCTCCTGCATACTTATTATTATTAATGGTGCTTGCCAAAGGCAAAGCATCATTATTGTTCTCCTGCATACTTATTATTAATGGTGCTTGCCTCTGGCAAAGCATCATTATTGTTCTCCTGCATACTTATTATTATTAATGGTGCTTGCCAAAGGCAAAGCATCATTATTGTTCTCCTGCATACTTATTAATGGTGCTTGCCAAAGGCAAAGCATCATTATTGTTCTCCTGCATACTTATTCTTCTTTTTCTTCTTCTTTCACTCAAATTTCTGCACGCTACTCCTCCCGCAGCTTTTGTCATAGACCCATGAATGAGGTGTCAAATCGACCGGCTCATTGAGGAGAGGTGTGCTATGACTTTTATAAGTGATCGGGTGTACGATGTTCGTCCGGCGGGCAAAAAAGTAGCCGAAAAATCCCATTGACTTAACATTGCGACGAACTTTGACGAGTCATAGCTCCTGACGAGAATTTCATAGAAACATGTGGGTTACCACGTTTGAAGAGGCTGACAGTCTCTGTCAGACCATACCTCAAAATGGGGTGTAAGTTGTACCCCTGGGGCGCAAGAGCTGCCCAAAGTGGCCCCATAGACTTACTATGGTGAAGCCGTGCCCATGAAACAGTGTGTTTTTCCTACTATGGTAAATTACATAGGGATTTTGTATTGAACATAACTCTGGATCACAGTGTCATAGAGACAAGGGGGTGGGCTCATTTTACTGAGGCAACCAATCAGTCTCTCAGGATCATTGTGAAGCTATCAAGCCACGCCCTAGCAACCATATAGAGCACCATAGCAACAAGTTCCATAGACTTCCATTGAAAAAGATCAAAGAAATATCTTTGGATGGAAGTGTCATAGAAACATGAGGGTGGGCTCATTTAACTCGGGGCAGCATACGGCCAGTCACGAATCACCTTCAAGACTTCATAGCCACGCCCTAGCAACCATTTAGAGCACCCTAGCAACCCAAAGCATAGAGGGATATCTTCAAATCTGAATATCATAGAGGCATGGTGGTTGGTTTATATCATTCATACTAGCAAGCAGCCTTTGGAGTATCATCATTGGCAGCTGCCAAGCCACTCCCTAGCAACCAAACAGAGTACCCTAGCAACCGTTTTGAAAGACCTATATCTCTGCATCAGAACATCGTGGAGACATGGCGGTTGTTTCTTTTTTACTCATGCTAGCAAACTGGACTTGCAACATGCTACACATGCTAGCAGTGAATAGCTACATGCTAATAGCAATTAGCTTAGGGTTTATACATGACACAAACAAGTAAAAATGTGTTAGCATCATGCTAGTAGCATATTAATTGTGTTAGCATCATGCTAGTAGCATGCTAATCATGTTAGCATCTTGCCAAAATCACGTTAGCAACATGCTAATTGTGTTAGCATCATGCTAGCAACATGCTAATTGTGTTAGCATCATGCTAGCAACATGCTAATCGTGTTAGCATCATGCTAGCAACATGCTAATCGTGTTAGCATCATGCTAGCAACATGCTAATCGTGTTACCATCATGCTAGCAACATGCTAATAATGTTAGCATCTTGTTAAAACATGGTAGCAACATGTTAATCATGTTAACATCTTGCTAAAAACATGTTAGCAACATGGTAATCATGCTAGCATAATGCTAGAGACTTGGGGCTGGGCTCTTTTGACTCGGCCAGCCAATAGGTAGTGACACAGCAACTTCATAGCCACGCCCTAGAAACCAATTACAGCACCCTAGCAACCGAGTGCCGAGTTTTGCCACTGCAAGCACCATTCACATTTTCTTCAGGAAATGTACATTCTAGTTATTAATGGTGCTTGCCTCTGGCAAAGCATCATTATTGTTCTCCTGCATACTTATTATTAATGGTGCTTGCCAAAGGCAAAGCATCATTATTGTTCTCCTGCATACTTATTATTATTATTATTAATGGTGCTTGCCAAAGGCAAAGCATCATTATTGTTCTCCTGCATACTTATTAATGGTGCTTGCCAAAGGCAAAGCATCATTATTGTTCTCCTGCATACTTATTAATGGTGCTTGCCAAAGGCAAAGCATCATTATTGTTCTCCTGCATACTTATTATTATTATTATTATTATTATTATTAATGGTGCTTGCCTCTGGCAAAGCATCATTATTGTTCTCCTGCATACTTATTATTATTAATGGTGCTTGCCTCTGGCAAAGCATCATTATTGTTCTCCTGCATACTTATTAATGGTGCTTGCCAAAGGCAAAGCATCATTATTGTTCTCCTGCATACTTATTATTATTAATGGTGCTTGCCTCTGGCAAAGCATCATTATTGTTCTCCTGCATACTTATTATTATTATTATTATTATTATTAATGGTGCTTGCCAAAGGCAAAGCATCATTATTGTTCTCCTGCATACTTATTATTATTATTAATGGTGCTTGCCTCTGGCAAAGCATCATTATTGTTCTCCTGCATACTTATTATTATTATTATTATTATTATTATTCTTCTTCTGGACAAAAACTTCGGCGCGTAACTTGTCCCGCAGTTTTTGTCCTAGACCCATGAATGAGGTGTCAAATCGACCGGCTCATTGAGGAGAGGTGTGCTATGACTTTTATAAGCGATCGGCCCAACGATGTTCGCACAGGGGGCGAAAAAGCGGCCAAAAAAGTCCCATTGACTTTCAATGGCGGAATGTTCAGAAATTTGAATCTCAACTGTCACTTTCTCACACACGCACACACACGCAGGGCCTTAGAACCCTTTCTCTCACTCACTCACATCTCTCACTATTGATCACAGTGTCATAGAGACAAGGGGGCGGGCTCATTTCACTCAGGCAACCAATCAGTCTCTCAGGATCAATGTGACGCTATGAAGCCACGCCCTAGCAACCATATAGAGCACCCTAGCAACAGGTTCCATAGACTTCCATTCAAAAAGGTCAAAGATAGTCCTTTGGATAGAAGTGTCATAGGAACATGAGGGTGGGCTCATTTGACTCGGGAGAGCAAACGGCCAATCACGAATCACCTTAAAGACTTCATAGCCACGCCCTAGCAACCATTTGGAGCACCCTAGCAACCCACAGCATAGAGCGATATCTTTAAATCTCAATATCATAGAGGCATGGGGGTTGATTTATATCATTCATACTGGCAAGCAGCCTTTGGAGTATCATCATTGGCAGCTGCCAAGCCACTCCCTAGCAACCAAACAGAGTACCCTAGCAACCGTTTTTCAAGACCTATATCTCTGCATCAGAACATCGTAGAGACATGGCGGTTGGCTTATATTGGCAAGCAGCCTTTGGTGTATCATCATTGGCAGCTGCTAAGCCACTCCCTAGCAACCAAACAGAGTACCCTAGCAACCGTTTAGCAAGACCTATATCTCTGCATCAGAGCATCGTAGAGACATGGCGGTTGGCTCTTTCGACTCATGCTAGCAAACTGGACTTCCAACCTGCTACACATTCTAGCAGTGAATAGCTACATGCTAATGGTGATTAGCTAAGTGCTAAAGTGGGCTAAGAACATGCTAAGAACTCTATAAAAACACCATAGTAACCATCTGTGACAACTACCAACCACCTAGTAACATCATAGCAACCACCCAGGTTACCATAGCAACTGCCTAGCAACCACCCATAACACCCTAGCAACCACCTAGCAACACCGTAGCAACTGCCCCAAGTACCTTACCAACTGCCTAACAACCGCCTAGCAACCACCCAGGTTACCATAGCAACCGCCTAGCAACCACCCAGAACACCCTAGCAACCGCCTAGCAACACCTTAGCAACCACCCCAAGTACCTTAGCAACTGCCTAGCAACCGCCTAGCAACCACCCAGGTTACCATAGCAACTGCCTAGCAACCACCCAGAACACCCTAGCAACCGCCTAGCAACACCTTAGCAACCACCCCAAGTACCTTAGCAACTGCCTAGCAACCGCCTAGCAACCACCCAGGTTACCATAGCAACCGCCTAGCAACCACCCAGAACACCCTAGCAACCGCCTAGCAACACCTTAGCAACCACCCCAAGTACCTTAGCAACCGCCTAGCAACACCTTAGCAACCACCCCAAGTACCTTAGCAACTGCCTAGCAACACCCTAGCAACCACCCAGGTTACCATAGTAACCGCCTAGCAACCACCCAGAACACCTTAGCAATTGCCTAGAAACACGCTAGCAACCGAGTGCTGAGTTTTGCCATTGCAAGCACCATTCACATTTTCTTCAGGAAATGTACATTCTAGTTAATGGTGCTTGCCAAAGGCAAAGCATCATTATTGTTCTCCTGCATACTTATTATTAATGGTGCTTGCCTCTGGCAAAGCATCATTATTGTTCTCCTGCATACTTATTAATGGTGCTTGCCAAAGGCAAAGCATCATTATTGTTCTCCTGCATACTTATTATTATTATTATTCTTCTTCTTCTTCTGGACAAAACTTCGGCGCGTAACTTGTCCCGCAGTTTTTGTCCTAGACCCATGAATGAGGTGTCAAATCGACCGGCTCATTGAGGAGAGGTGTGCTATGACTTTTATAAGCGATCGGGTGTACGATGTTCGCCCGGCGGGCGAAAAAGTAGCCGAAAAATCCCATTGACTTAACATTGCGACGAACTTTGACGAGTCATAGCTCCTAACAAGAATTTCGTAGAAACATGTGGGTTACAACGTTTGAAGAGGCTGACAGTCTCTGTCAGACCATACCTCAAAATGGGGTGTAAGTTGTACCCCTGGGGCGCAAGAGCTGCCCAAAGTTGCCCCATTGACTTACTATGGTGAAGCCGTGCCCATGAAACAGTGTGTTTTTCCTACTATGGTAAATTACATAGGGATTTTGTATTGAACATAACTCTGGATCACAGTGTCATAGAGACAAGGGGGTGGGCTCATTTCACTCAGGCAACCAATCAGTCTCTCAGGATCAATGTGACGCTATGAAGCCACGCCCTAGCAACCATATAGAGCACCATAGCAACAGGTTCCATAGACTTCCATTCAAAAAGATCAAAGATATTCCTTTGGATAGAAGTGTCATAGGAACATGAGGGTGGGCTCATTTGACTCGGGACAGCAAACGGCCAATCACGAATCACCTTCAAGACTTCATAGCCATGCCCTAGCAACCATTTAGAGCACCCTAGCAACCCAAAGCATAGAGGGATATCTTCAAATCTGAATATCATAGAGGCATGGGGGTTGGTTTATATCATTCATACTGGCAAGCAGCCTTTGGAGTATCATCACTGGCAGCTGCCAAGCCACTCCCTAGCAACCAAACAGAGTACCCTAGCAACCGTTTAGCAAGACCTATATCTCTGCATCAGAGCATCATAGGGACATGGCGGTTGGGTTATATTGGCAAGCAGCCTTTGGTGTATCATCATTGGCAGCTGCTAAGCCACTCCCTAGCAACCAAACAGAGTACCCTAGCAACCGTTTAGCAAGACCTATATCTCTGCATCAGAGCATCGTAGAGACATGGCGGTTGGCTCTTTTGACTCATGCTAGCAAACTGGACTTCCAACATGCTACACATGCTAGCAGTGAATAGCTACATGCTAATAGTGATTAGCGAAGTGCTAAAGTGTCTAAGAACATGCTAAGAACTCTATAAAAACACCATAGTAACCATCTGTGACAACTACCAACCACCTAGTAACATCATAGCAACCACCTAGGTTACCATAGCAACTGCCTAGCAACCACTCATAACACCCTAGCAACTGTCTAGCAACACCTTAGCAACTGCCCCAAGTACCTTACCAACTGCCTAGCAACCGCCTAGCAACCACCCAGGTTACCATAGCAACCGCCTAGCAACCACCCAGAACACCCTAGCAACCGCCTAGCAACACCTTAGCAACCGCCCCAAGTACCTTACCAACTGCCTAGCAACCGCCTAGCAACCACCCAGGTTACCATAGCAACCACCTAGCAACCACCCAGAACCCCTTAGCAATTGCCTAGAAACACCCTAGCAACCGAGTGCCGAGTTTTGCCACTGCAAGCACCATTCACATTTTCTTCAGGAAATGTACATTCTAGTTATTATTATTATTCTTCTTCTTCTGGACAAAACTTCGGCGCGTAACTTGTCCCGCAGTTTTTGTCCTAGACCCATGAATGAGGTGTCAAATCGACCGGCTCATTGAGGAGAGGTGTGCTATGACTTTTATAAGCGATCGGGTGTACGATGTTCGCCCGGCGGGCGAAAAAGTAGCCGAAAAATCCCATTGACTTAACATTGCGACGAACTTTGACGAGTCATAGCTCCTAACAAGAATTTCGTAGAAACATGTGGGTTACCACGTTTGAAGAGGCTGACAGTCTCTGTCAGACCATACCTCAAAATGGGGTGTAAGTTGTACCCCTGGGGCGCAAGAGCTGCCCAAAGTGGCCCCATAGACTTACTATGGTGAAGCCGTGCCCATGAAACAGTGTGTTTTTCCTACTATGGTAAATTACATAGGGATTTTGTATTGAACATCACTCTGGATCACAGTGTCATAGAGACAAGGGGGTGGGCTCATTTTACTCAGGCAACCAATCAGTCTCTCAGGATCATTGTGAAGCTATCAAGCCACGCCCTAGCAACCATATAGAGCACCATAGCAACAAGTTCCATAGACTTCCATTGAAAAAGATCAAAGGAATATCTTTGGATGGAAGTGTCATAGAAACATGAGGGTGGGCTCATTTAACTCGGTGCAGCATACGGCCAGTCACGAGTCACCTTCAAGACTTCATAGCCACGCCCTAGCAACCATTTAGAGCACCCTAGCAACCCAAAGCATAGAGGGATATCTTCAAATCTGAATATCATAGAGGCATGGTGGTTGGTTTATATCATTCATACTAGCAAGCAGCTTTGGAGTATCATCACTGGCAGCTGCTAAGCCACTCCCTAGCAACCAAATAGAGTACCCTAGCAACCATTTTGCAAGGCCTATTTCTCTGTATCAGAACATCGTAGAGACATGGGGGTTGGTTTATATTGGCAAGCAGCCTTTGGAGTATCATCATTGGCAGCTGCCAAGCCACTCCCTAGCAACCAAACAGAGTACCCTAGCAACCGTTTTGAAAGACCTATATCTCTGCATCAGAACATCGTAGAGACATGGCGGTTGGTTCTTTTTGACTCATGCTAGCAAACTGGACTTGCAACATGCTACACATGCTAGCAGTGAATAGCTACGTGCTAATAGCAATTAGCTTAGGTTTTATACATGACACAAACAAGTAAAAATGTGTTAGCATCATGCTAGTAGCATACTAATTGAGTTAGCATCATGCTAGTAGCATGCTAATCACGTTAGCATCATGCTAGCAAACATGCTAATCATGTTAGCATCTTGCCAAAATCACATTAGCAACATGCTAATCGTGTTAGCATCATGCTAGCAACATGCTAATTGTGTTAGCATCATGTTAGCAACATGCTAATTGTGTTAGCATCATGCAAGCAACATGCTAATTGTGTTAGCATCATGCTAGCAACATGCTAATTGTGTTAGCATCATCCTAGCAACATGCTAATCGTGTTACCATCATGCTAGCAACATGCTAATAATGTTAGCATCTTGTTAAAAACATGCTAGCAACATGTTAATCATGTTACCATCTTGCTAAAAACATGTTAGCAACATGGCAAGAATGCTAGCATCATGCTAGCAACATGCTAATCATGTTAGCATCTTGCTAAAAACATGCTAACAACATGCTAATTATGTTAGCATCATGCTAATCAAGAGTGCCGAGTATTGCCACTGCAAGCACCATTCACATTTTCTTCAGGAAATGTACATTCTAGTTATTATTATTCTTCTTCTTCTTCTGGACAAAACTTCGGCGCGTAACTTGTCCCGCAGTTTTTGTCCTAGACCCATGAATGAGGTGTCAAATCGACCGGCTCATTGAGGAGAGGTGTGCTATGACTTTTATAAGCGATCGGGTGTACGATGTTCGCCCGGCGGGCGAAAAAGTAGCCGAAAAATCCCATTGACTTAACATTGCGACGAACTTTGACGAGTCATAGCTCCTAACAAGAATTTCGTAGAAACATGTGGGTTACCACGTTTGAAGAGGCTGACAGTCTCTGTCAGACCATACCTCAAAATGGGGTGTAAGTTGTACCCCTGGGGCGCAAGAGCTGCCCAAAGTTGCCCCATTGACTTACTATGGTGAAGCCGTGCCCATGAAACAGTGTGTTTTTCCTACTATGGTAAATTACATAGGGATTTTGTATTGAACATAACTCTGGATCACAGTGTCATAGAGACAAGGGGGTGGGCTCATTTCACTCAGGCAACCAATCAGTCTCTCAGGATCATTGTGACGCTATGAAGCCACGCCCTAGCAACCATATAGAGCACCATAGCAACAGGTTCCATAGACTTCCATTCAAAAAGATCAAAGATATTCCTTTGGATAGAAGTGTCATAGGAACATGAGGGTGGGCTCATTTGACTCGGGACAGCAAACGGCCAATCACGAATCACCTTCAAGACTTCATAGCCATGCCCTAGCAACCATTTAGAGCACCCTAGCAACCCAAAGCATAGAGGGATATCTTCAAATCTGAATATCATAGAGGCATGGGGGTTGGTTTATATCATTCATACTGGCAAGCAGCCTTTGGAGTATCATCACTGGCAGCTGCCAAGCCACTCCCTAGCAACCAAACAGAGTACCCTAGCAACCGTTTAGCAAGACCTATATCTCTGCATCAGAGCATCATAGGGACATGGCGGTTGGGTTATATTGGCAAGCAGCCTTTGGTGTATCATCATTGGCAGCTGCTAAGCCACTCCCTAGCAACCAAACAGAGTACCCTAGCAACCGTTTAGCAAGACCTATATCTCTGCATCAGAGCATCGTAGAGACATGGCGGTTGGCTCTTTTGACTCATGCTAGCAAACTGGACTTCCAACATGCTACACATGCTAGCAGTGAATAGCTACATGCTAATAGTGATTAGCGAAGTGCTAAAGTGTCTAAGAACATGCTAAGAACTCTATAAAAACACCATAGTAACCATCTGTGACAACTACCAACCACCTAGTAACATCATAGCAACCACCTAGGTTACCATAGCAACTGCCTAGCAACCACTCATAACACCCTAGCAACTGTCTAGCAACACCTTAGCAACTGCCCCAAGTACCTTACCAACTGCCTAGCAACCGCCTAGCAACCACCCAGGTTACCATAGCAACCGCCTAGCAACCACCCAGAACACCCTAGCAACCGCCTAGCAACACCTTAGCAACCGCCCCAAGTACCTTACCAACTGCCTAGCAACCGCCTAGCAACCACCCAGGTTACCATAGCAACCACCTAGCAACCACCCAGAACCCCTTAGCAATTGCCTAGAAACACCCTAGCAACCGAGTGCCGAGTTTTGCCACTGCAAGCACCATTCACATTTTCTTCAGGAAATGTACATTCTAGTTAATGGTGCTTGCCAAAGGCAAAGCATCATTATTGTTCTCCTGCATACTTATTATTATTCTTCTTCTTCTTCTTCTTCTGGACAAAACTTCGGCGCGTAACTTGTCCCGCAGTTTTTGTCCTAGACCCATGAATGAGGTGTCAAATCGACCGGCTCATTGAGGAGAGGTGTGCTATGACTTTTATAAGCGATCGGGTGTACGATGTTCGCCCGGCGGGCGAAAAAGTAGCCGAAAAATCCCATTGACTTAACATTGCGACGAACTTTGACGAGTCATAGCTCCTAACAAGAATTTCGTAGAAACATGTGGGTTACAACGTTTGAAGAGGCTGACAGTCTCTGTCAGACCATACCTCAAAATGGGGTGTAAGTTGTACCCCTGGGGCGCAAGAGCTGCCCAAAGTTGCCCCATTGACTTACTATGGTGAAGCCGTGCCCATGAAACAGTGTGTTTTTCCTACTATGGTAAATTACATAGGGATTTTGTATTGAACATAACTCTGGATCACAGTGTCATAGAGACAAGGGGGTGGGCTCATTTCACTCAGGCAACCAATCAGTCTCTCAGGATCAATGTGACGCTATGAAGCCACGCCCTAGCAACCATATAGAGCACCATAGCAACAGGTTCCATAGACTTCCATTCAAAAAGATCAAAGATATTCCTTTGGATAGAAGTGTCATAGGAACATGAGGGTGGGCTCATTTGACTCGGGACAGCAAACGGCCAATCACGAATCACCTTCAAGACTTCATAGCCATGCCCTAGCAACCATTTAGAGCACCCTAGCAACCCAAAGCATAGAGGGATATCTTCAAATCTGAATATCATAGAGGCATGGGGGTTGGTTTATATCATTCATACTGGCAAGCAGCCTTTGGAGTATCATCACTGGCAGCTGCCAAGCCACTCCCTAGCAACCAAACAGAGTACCCTAGCAACCGTTTAGCAAGACCTATATCTCTGCATCAGAGCATCATAGGGACATGGCGGTTGGGTTATATTGGCAAGCAGCCTTTGGTGTATCATCATTGGCAGCTGCTAAGCCACTCCCTAGCAACCAAACAGAGTACCCTAGCAACCGTTTAGCAAGACCTATATCTCTGCATCAGAGCATCGTAGAGACATGGCGGTTGGCTCTTTTGACTCATGCTAGCAAACTGGACTTCCAACATGCTACACATGCTAGCAGTGAATAGCTACATGCTAATAGTGATTAGCGAAGTGCTAAAGTGTCTAAGAACATGCTAAGAACTCTATAAAAACACCATAGTAACCATCTGTGACAACTACCAACCACCTAGTAACATCATAGCAACCACCTAGGTTACCATAGCAACTGCCTAGCAACCACTCATAACACCCTAGCAACTGTCTAGCAACACCTTAGCAACTGCCCCAAGTACCTTACCAACTGCCTAGCAACCGCCTAGCAACCACCCAGGTTACCATAGCAACCGCCTAGCAACCACCCAGAACACCCTAGCAACCGCCTAGCAACACCTTAGCAACCGCCCCAAGTACCTTACCAACTGCCTAGCAACCGCCTAGCAACCACCCAGGTTACCATAGCAACCACCTAGCAACCACCCAGAACCCCTTAGCAATTGCCTAGAAACACCCTAGCAACCGAGTGCCGAGTTTTGCCACTGCAAGCACCATTCACATTTTCTTCAGGAAATGTACATTCTAGTATTGTAATTACTATTCACCTGAACAAAACTTTGGCGTGTAACTCGTCCCGCACCGTTTGTCGTAGACCCATAAATGAGGTGTCATATCGACCGGCTTAATGAGGAGAGGTGTGCTATGACTTTTCTAAGCGATCGGGTGTACGAAGTTGCACAGCGGACGAAAAAATCAGCTGAAAAAAGTCCCATAGACTTAACATTGGGACAAAATCTGTGAGATCATATCTTTGGATCAGAAGGTCATAGAGACTTGGGGCTGGGCTCTTTTGACTCGGCCAGCCAATAGGTAGTGACACAGCAACTTCATAGCCACGCCCTAGCAACCAATTACAGCACCCTAACAACTGAGTGGCGAGTTTTGCCACTGCAAGCACCATTCACATTTTCTTCAGGAAATGTACATTCTAGTTATTATTATTCTTCTTCTTCTTCTGGACAAAACTTCGGCGCGTAACTTGTCCCGCAGTTTTTGTCCTAGACCCATGAATGAGGTGTCAAATCGACCGGCTCATTGAGGAGAGGTGTGCTATGACTTTTATAAGCGATCGGGTGTACGATGTTCGCCCGGCGGGCGAAAAAGTAGCCGAAAAATCCCATTGACTTAACATTGCGACGAACTTTGACGAGTCATAGCTCCTAACAAGAATTTCGTAGAAACATGTGGGTTACCACGTTTGAAGAGGCTGACAGTCTCTGTCAGACCATACCTCAAAATGGGGTGTAAGTTGTACCCCTGGGGCGCAAGAGCTGCCCAAAGTGGCCCCATAGACTTACTATGGTGAAGCCGTGCCCATGAAACAGTGTGTTTTTCCTACTATGGGAAATTACATAGGGATTTTGTATTGAACATAACTCTGGATCACAGTGTCATAGAGACAAGGGGGTGGGCTCATTTTACTCAGGCAACCAATCAGTCTCTCAGGATCATTGTGAAGCTATCAAGCCACGCCCTAGCAACCATATAGAGCACCATAGCAACAAGTTCCATAGACTTCCATTGAAAAAGATCAAAGGAATATCTTTGGATGGAAGTGTCATAGAAACATGAGGGTGGGCTCATTTAACTCGGTGCAGCATACGGCCAGTCACGAGTCACCTTCAAGACTTCATAGCCACGCCCTAGCAACCATTTAGAGCACCCTAGCAACCCAAAGCATAGAGGGATATCTTCAAATCTGAATATCATAGAGGCATGGTGGTTGGTTTATATCATTCATACTAGCAAGCAGCTTTGGAGTATCATCACTGGCAGCTGCTAAGCCACTCCCTAGCAACCAAATAGAGTACCCTAGCAACCATTTTGCAAGGCCTATTTCTCTGTATCAGAACATCGTAGAGACATGGGGGTTGGTTTATATTGGCAAGCAGCCTTTGGAGTATCATCATTGGCAGCTGCCAAGCCACTCCCTAGCAACCAAACAGAGTACCCTAGCAACCGTTTTGAAAGACCTATATCTCTGCATCAGAACATTGTAGAGACATGGCGGTTGGTTCTTTTTTACTCATGCTAGCAAACTGGACTTGCAACATGCTACACATGCTAGCAGTGAATAGCTACGTGCTAATAGCAATTAGCTTAGGTTTTATACATGACACAAACAAGTAAAAATGTGTTAGCATCATGCTAGTAGCATACTAATTGAGTTAGCATCATGCTAGTAGCATGCTAATCACGTTAGCATCATGCTAGCAAACATGCTAATCATGTTAGCATCTTGCCAAAATCACATTAGCAACATGCTAATCGTGTTAGCATCATGCTAGCAACATGCTAATTGTGTTAGCATCATGTTAGCAACATGCTAATTGTGTTAGCATCATGCAAGCAACATGCTAATTGTGTTAGCATCATGCTAGCAACATGCTAATTGTGTTAGCATCATCCTAGCAACATGCTAATCGTGTTACCATCATGCTAGCAACATGCTAATAATGTTAGCATCTTGTTAAAAACATGCTAGCAACATGTTAATCATGTTAGCATCTTGCTAAAAACATGTTAGCAACATGGCAAGAATGCTAGCATCATGCTAGCAACATGCTAATCATGTTAGCATCTTGCTAAAAACATGCTAACAACATGCTAATTATGTTAGCATCATGCTAATCAAGAGTGCCGAGTATTGCCACTGCAAGCACCATTCACATTTTCTTCAGGAAATGTACATTCTAGTTAATGGTGCTTGCCAAAGGCAAAGCATCATTATTGTTCTCCTGCATACTTATTATTATTATTATTCTTCTTCTTCTGGACAAAACTTCGGCGCGTAACTTGTCCCGCAGTTTTTGTCCTAGACCCATGAATGAGGTGTCAAATCGACCGGCTCATTGAGGAGAGGTGTGCTATGACTTTTATAAGCGATCGGGTGTACGATGTTCGCCCGGCGGGCGAAAAAGTAGCCGAAAAATCCCATTGACTTAACATTGCGACGAACTTTGACGAGTCATAGCTCCTAACAAGAATTTCGTAGAAACATGTGGGTTACCACGTTTGAAGAGGCTGACAGTCTCTGTCAGACCATACCTCAAAATGGGGTGTAAGTTGTACCCCTGGGGCGCAAGAGCTGCCCAAAGTGGCCCCATAGACTTACTATGGTGAAGCCGTGCCCATGAAAACAGTGTGTTTTTCCTACTATGGTAAATTACATAGGGATTTTGTATTGAACATAACTCTGGATCACAGTGTCATAGAGACAAGGGGGTGGGCTCATTTTACTCAGGCAACCAATCAGTCTCTCAGGATCATTGTGAAGCTATCAAGCCACGCCCTAGCAACCATATAGAGCACCATAGCAACAAGTTCCATAGACTTCCATTGAAAAAGATCAAAGGAATATCTTTGGATGGAAGTGTCATAGAAACATGAGGGTGGGCTCATTTAACTCGGTGCAGCATACGGCCAGTCACGAGTCACCTTCAAGACTTCATAGCCACGCCCTAGCAACCATTTAGAGCACCCTAGCAACCCAAAGCATAGAGGGATATCTTCAAATCTGAATATCATAGAGGCATGGTGGTTGGTTTATATCATTCATACTAGCAAGCAGCTTTGGAGTATCATCACTGGCAGCTGCTAAGCCACTCCCTAGCAACCAAATAGAGTACCCTAGCAACCATTTTGCAAGGCCTATTTCTCTGTATCAGAACATCGTAGAGACATGGGGGTTGGTTTATATTGGCAAGCAGCCTTTGGAGTATCATCATTGGCAGCTGCCAAGCCACTCCCTAGCAACCAAACAGAGTACCCTAGCAACCGTTTTGAAAGACCTATATCTCTGCATCAGAACATCGTAGAGACATGGCGGTTGGTTCTTTTTTACTCATGCTAGCAAACTGGACTTGCAACATGCTACACATGCTAGCAGTGAATAGCTACGTGCTAATAGCAATTAGCTTAGGTTTTATACATGACACAAACAAGTAAAAATGTGTTAGCATCATGCTAGTAGCATACTAATTGAGTTAGCATCATGCTAGTAGCATGCTAATCACGTTAGCATCATGCTAGCAAACATGCTAATCATGTTAGCATCTTGCCAAAATCACATTAGCAACATGCTAATCGTGTTAGCATCATGCTAGCAACATGCTAATTGTGTTAGCATCATGTTAGCAACATGCTAATTGTGTTAGCATCATGCAAGCAACATGCTAATTGTGTTAGCATCATGCTAGCAACATGCTAATTGTGTTAGCATCATCCTAGCAACATGCTAATCGTGTTACCATCATGCTAGCAACATGCTAATAATGTTAGCATCTTGTTAAAAACATGCTAGCAACATGTTAATCATGTTAGCATCTTGCTAAAAACATGTTAGCAACATGGCAAGAATGCTAGCATCATGCTAGCAACATGCTAATCATGTTAGCATCTTGCTAAAAACATGCTAACAACATGCTAATTATGTTAGCATCATGCTAATCAAGAGTGCCGAGTTTTGCCACTGCAAGCACCATTCACATTTTCTTCAGGAAATGTACATTCTAGTTAATGGTGCTTGCCAAAGGCAAAGCATCATTATTGTTCTCCTGCATACTTATTATTATTATTATTATTCTTCTTCTTCTGGACAAAACTTCGGCGCGTAACTTGTCCCGCAGTTTTTGTCCTAGACCCATGAATGAGGTGTCAAATCGACCGGCTCATTGAGGAGAGGTGTGCTATGACTTTTATAAGCGATCGGGTGTACGATGTTCGCCCGGCGGGCGAAAAAGTAGCCGAAAAATCCCATTGACTTAACATTGCGACGAACTTTGACGAGTCATAGCTCCTAACAAGAATTTCGTAGAAACATGTGGGTTACCACGTTTGAAGAGGCTGACAGTCTCTGTCAGACCATACCTCAAAATGGGGTGTAAGTTGTACCCCTGGGGCGCAAGAGCTGCCCAAAGTGGCCCCATAGACTTACTATGGTGAAGCCGTGCCCATGAAACAGTGTGTTTTTCCTACTATGGTAAATTACATAGGGATTTTGTATTGAACATAACTCTGGATCACAGTGTCATAGAGACAAGGGGGTGGGCTCATTTTACTCAGGCAACCAATCAGTCTCTCAGGATCATTGTGAAGCTATCAAGCCACGCCCTAGCAACCATATAGAGCACCATAGCAACAAGTTCCATAGACTTCCATTGAAAAAGATCAAAGGAATATCTTTGGATGGAAGTGTCATAGAAACATGAGGGTGGGCTCATTTAACTCGGTGCAGCATACGGCCAGTCACGAGTCACCTTCAAGACTTCATAGCCACGCCCTAGCAACCATTTAGAGCACCCTAGCAACCCAAAGCATAGAGGGATATCTTCAAATCTGAATATCATAGAGGCATGGTGGTTGGTTTATATCATTCATACTAGCAAGCAGCTTTGGAGTATCATCACTGGCAGCTGCTAAGCCACTCCCTAGCAACCAAATAGAGTACCCTAGCAACCATTTTGCAAGGCCTATTTCTCTGTATCAGAACATCGTAGAGACATGGGGGTTGGTTTATATTGGCAAGCAGCCTTTGGAGTATCATCATTGGCAGCTGCCAAGCCACTCCCTAGCAACCAAACAGAGTACCCTAGCAACCGTTTTGAAAGACCTATATCTCTGCATTAGAACATCGTAGAGACATGGCGGTTTGTTCTTTTTTACTCATGCTAGCAAACTGGACTTGCAATATGCTACACATGCTAGCAGTGAATAGCTACATGCTAATAACAATTAGCTTAGGGTTTATACATGACACAAACAAGTAAAAATGTGTTAGCATCATGCTAGTAGCATACTAATTGTGTTAGCATTATGTTAGTAGCATGCTAATCATATTAGCATCACGCTAGCAAACATGCTAATCATGTTAGCATCTTGCCAAAATCACGTTAGCATCATACTAATTGTGTTAACATCATGCTAGCAACATGCTAATCGTGTTAGCATCTTGCTAAAAACACGACAGCAACATGCTAATCGTGTTAGCATCTTGCTAAAAACATGCTAGCAACGTGCTAATCATGTTAGCATCATGCTAGGAACATGCTAATCATGTTAACATCTTGCTAAAAACATGCTAATTATGTTAGCATCTTGCTAAAAATATGCTAGCAACATGTTAATCATGTTAGCATCATGCTAGCAGCATGCCAATCATGTTAGCATCATGCTACTGTCATGCTAAACAAGAGTGCCGAGTTTTGCCACTGCAAGCACCATTCACATTTTCTTCAGGAAATGTACATTCTAGTTATTATTCTTCTTCTGAGACTAAAATTTCCAACTCTAACGCCTCCTAGAGCTTTAACTCTATAAACTCCAAACTCGGGTCAGACCTTCAGACTGTTCTGACTCGAGTTGCTATATCTTTTCTAACTGATCAGACTTACGGTTTTCCTAAAAATGCTGATTAAAACTGGAAAAAACTCCCATTGACTTACATCTGAACATCTGAACATTCCGTGAAACTCCAACTGTCAAAAATTCAAATCTAAACACACTGAAGCCCATTAGACTCAATGAAGCTGCCATTCTATGTACTATTACTGCCATTTAAACTCATTTAAACTGTCTCTCCTCTATCTATCTATCTATCTATCTGTCTATCTGTCTGTCTATCTATCTATCATCTATCTATCTATCTATATAAACTCATTCAAACTCATCTATCTCTCTTCTCATCCATCACTTCTCATCCATCTATCTATCTATCATCTATCTATCTATCTATGACTTCTCATCTATCTCTCTTCTCATCCATCACTTCTCATCCATCTATCTATCTATCTATCTATCTATCTATCTATCTATCTATCTATCTATCTATCCTCATTCAAACTCATAAACTCATCTATCTATCATCTATCTATCACTTCTCATCTATCTCACTTCTCATCTATCACTTCTCATCTATCTCGTTTTTTCATCTATCTATCTATCTATCTATCTATCTATCTATCTATCTATCTATCTATCTATCCTCATTCAAACTCAATAAACTCTATCTATCTACTATCTATCTATCTATCTATCTATCACTACTCATCTATCACTTCTCATCTATCTATCTATCTATCTCTATCTATCACTTCTCATCTATCTCACTTCTCATCTATCACTTCTCATCTATCTATCTATCTATCCTCATTCAAACTCATAAACTCATCTATCTATCTATCTATCTATATCACTTCTCATCTATCACTTCTCATATCTATCTATCTATCTATCCATCATATATCCGTCTGTCTGTCTGTCTCAAAACTACCTAAACTAAAACTTTAAACTTTATAAACTACTTTAAACTTTCTGGACCAAGCTCCTCTCTTCAAGTAGCTCACACCTTTATCTTAGTATTGGTCTCGGAAAAGGCCAACTTTTTTATCATTACTTAGTTAAGTTGGGCTTGAAAAGCCAACTTACTGTAATGCTATTTAAACTTATTATTATTTCTTCTTCTTACCCTCAACCGGTTGACTGCTACTGCCTCCTAGAGCTTTAACTCTACATACTCCAAACTCGGGTCAGACCCTTCAGACTGTTCTGAAGTTAGTTGCTATATCTTTTTCAGACTGATCCGACTTACGGTTTTCCTAAAAATGCTGATTAAAGCTTGGAAAAATCCCATTGGACTTCATTGAGTTGCGGCCTTGGCTGATCTGAACATTCCGTCCAACTGTCAAAATTCAAATTAAAACACACAGACTTAATTAAAACTGCCATTTCCTATTTCTAAGCCATTTAAACCATTCAAACTCATTTAAACTCTCTCTCTCTCTCTCTCTCTCTCTCTCTCTATCTATCTATCTATCTATCTATTCTATCAATCATGACCATATCTATTCTATCTATCTATCTATCTAACTAAATCTTTCTATCTTTCTATCTATCTGTCTGAATATTTCTATCTATCTATCAAACTATATCTATCTATCTATCTATCTATCTATCTATCTATCTCATAGCAACCACCCAGAACAACCTAGCAACCACATAGCAACCATCCAGAACACCATGGCAACCACACAAATCAATCTGGCAACATCCTAGTAACTAGCCCGAGTACCTTAGCAACCACATAGGACCACCCTAGCAAAGACCCAGGATACCTTAGCAACCGCATAGCAACACCTTAGCAACCACCACAAGTACCCTAGCAACCGCATAGCAACACCTTAGCAACCACCCCGAGTACCCTAGCAACCGCATAGCAACACGTTAGCAACCACCCCGAGTACCCTAGCAACCGCATAGCAACACCTTAGTAACCACCCTGAGTACCCTAGCAACCGCATAGCAACACCTTGGCAACCACACTGAGTACCCTAGCAACCGCATAGCAACAACCTAGCAACCGCCCATTGCAACCCCATAGCACCACCTAGGAGTACCCTAGCAACCGCATAGCAACACCTTAGCAACCACCCCGAGTACCCTAGCAACCGCATAGCAACACGTTAGCAACCACCCCGAGGTACCCTAGCAACCGCATAGCAACACCTTAGTAACCACCCTGAGTACCCTAGCAACCGCATAGCAACACCTTAGCAACCACACTGAGTACCCTAACAACCGCATAGCAACAACCTAGCAACCACCTAGAGTACCCTAGCAACCGCATAGCAACACTTAGCAACCACCCCCCGAGTACCCTAGACAACCGCATAGCAACCACCCCGTGTACCCTAGCAACCGCATAGCAACAACCTAGCAACCAACTAGAGTACCTTAGCAAACCGCATAGCAACCACCCCGAGTACCCTAGCAACCACATAGCAAGACCTTAGCAAACCACCCTGAGTACCCTAGCAACCGCATAGCAAGACCTTAGCCAACCACCCCGAGTAACCTAGCAACCGCATAACAACCACCCCAAATACCCTAGCAACCGCATAGCAACTACCTAGCAACCACCTAGAGTACCCCTAGCAACCGCATTGCAACAACCCTAGCAACCACCCCGAGTACCCTAGCAACCGGCATAGCAAACACCTTAGTAACCACCTCGAGTACCCTAGCAACTGCAATAGCAACACCCTTAGCAACTACCTCGAGTACCCGTAGCAACCGCATAGCAACAACCTAGCAACCACTTGATTACCCTGACTCTATCTATCTATCTCAAAACTACTAAACTAAAACTAAACTTTCAAACTGAGAACTTTCAAACTTTAAACTTATAAACTACTTTAAACTTTCTGGACCGACTTTTTCAAGCCAACTTAAAGTTTTGTCTCGACGAACTTTATTATCTAGTTCTTCTTCTTCTTCTTCTTCTTCTTACCCTAAAACTCCGTTGAATGCTACTCCTCCTAGAGCTTTAACTCTACATACTTCAAACTCGACTAGACATTCAGACTGTTCTGAAGTTAGTTGCCTATATCTTTTTAGACTGATCGACTTACGGTTTTCCTAAAAATGACGATCAAAACTTGGAAAAATCCCATTGACTTCATTGAACTGTCTTGGCTGATCTGAACATTCCGTGAAACTCCAACTGTCAAAATTCAAATTTAAAACACACTGAGCCCATTAGACTCAATGAAGCTGCCATTCTATGTACTATACTGACATTTAAACTCATTAAAACTCATCTATCTATCTATCTCTTTCTATCTATCTATCTATCTATCTAAATCTAACTATCTTTCTATCTATCTATCAAACAAAATCATCTATCCATTATCTATCTAAATCTATCTATCTATCAAACTATATCTATCTATCTATCTATCTAGCAACTCTCATAGCAACCACCTAGGACAACCTAGCAACCACATAGCAACCACCGAGAACACCATGGCAACCACCTAGCAAACCACACAATTCACCTTGGCAACATCCTAGCAACCAGCCCGGGTACCCTAGCAACCGCATAGCAACCACCCGTGTACCCTAGCAACCGCATAGCAACACCTTAGCAACCACCCTGAGTACCCTAGCAACCGCATAGCAACACCTAAGATCCACCCCCGAGTACCTTAGCAACCGATAGCAACACCTTAGCAACCACCCCCCGAGCACCCTAGGCAACCGCATAGCAACCACTCACCGTGTACCCCTAGCAACCGCATAGCAACACCTTAGCAACCACCCTGAGTACCCTAGCAACCGCATAGCAACACCTTAGTAACCACCTCGAGTACCCTATCAACCGCCTAGCAACACCTTAGCAACCACACCGAGTACCCTAGCAACCGCATAGCAACAACCTAGCAACCACCTAGAGTACCCTAGCAACCGCATAGCAACACCCTAGCAACCACCCCGAGTACCCTAGCAACCACATAGCAACACCTTAGCAACCACCTAGAGTACCCTAGCAACTGAATAGCAACAACCTAGCAACCACCTTGATTACCCTGACTCTATCTATCTATCTATCTATCTATCTATCTCAAAACTACTAAACTAAAACCAAACTGAAAACTTTCAAACTTTAAACTTTATAAACTACTTTAAACTTTCTGGACCGACTTTTTCAAGCCAACTTAAAGTTTGTCTCGACGAACTTTTTTATCTAGTTATTATTCTTCTTCTTCTTACCCTAAACCGTTGACTGCTACTCCTCCTAGAGCTTTAACTCTACATACTCCAAACTCGGACTAGACATTCAGACTGTTCTGAAGTTAGTTGCTATATCTTTTCAGACTGATCGGACTTACGGTTTTCCTAAAAATGGCACTCAAAACTTGGAAAAACTCCCATTGACTTACATTGAAAATCTGAACATTCCGTCAAACTCCAACTGTCAAAATTCAAATCTAAACACACTGAAGCCCATTAGACTCAATGAAGCTGCCATTCTATGTACTATTACTGCCATTTAAACTCATTTAAACTCTCTCTCTCTCTCTCTCTCTCTCTCTCTCTCTATCTATCTATCTATCTATCTATGACTTCTCATCTATCTCTCTTCTCATCTATCACTTCTCATCCATCTATCTATCTATGACTTCTCATCTATCTCTCTTCTCATCCATCACTTCTCATCCATCTATCTATCTATCTATCTATCTATCTATCTATCTATCTATCTATCTATGACTTCTCATCTATCTCTCTTCTCATCTATCTATCTATCTATCTACTATCTATCTATCTATCTATCTATCTATCACTTCTCATCTATCTCTCTTCTCATCCATCACTTCTCATCTATCTATCTATCTATCTATCTATCTATCTATCTATCTATCTATCTATCTATCTATCTATCACTTCTCATCTATCTCTCTTCTCATCCATCTATCTATCTATCATCTATCTATCTATCTATGACTTCTCATCTATCTCTCTTCTCATCCATCACTTCTCATCTATCTATCTATCTATCTATCTATCTATCTATCTATCTATCTATCTATCTATCTATCCTCATTCAAACTCATAAACTCATCTATCTATCTATCTATCTATCTATATCTATCTATCTATCTATCTATCTACCACTTCTCATCTATCTCACTTCTCATCCATCTATCTATCTATCTATCTATCTATCTATCTATCTATCTATCTATCTATCTATGACTTTCTCATCTATCTATCCATCTATCTGATCTATCTATCTATCTATTAAATCTATCTATCAAACTAAATCTAATCTATCTATCTAACTAATTTATCTATCTATCTATCTATCTATCTATCTATCTATCTAGCAACTCTCATAGCAACTACCCAGGACAACATAGCAACCACATAGCAACCACCCACAACACCATGGCAACCACCTAGCAACCCACACAATCACCCTGGCAACATCCTAGCAACCAGCACGGGTACCCTAGCAACTGCATAGCAACACCTTAGGCAACCCCGAGTACCCTAGCAACCGCATAGCACCACCTAGCAACCACCTAGAGTATCTAGCATACCGCATAGCAACAACCTAGCAACCACCCCGAGTACCTTAGCAACCGCATAGCAACACCCTAGCAACCACCCCGAGCACCCTAGCAACCGCATAGCAACACCTTAGCAACCACCCCGAGTACCCTAGCAACCGCATAGCAACCACCCCAAGTACCCTAGCAACCGCATAGCAACACCTTAGCAACCACCCGAGTACCCTAGCAACCGCATAGCAACACCTTAGCAACCACCTAGAGTACCCTAGCAACCGCATAGCAACACCCTAGCAACCACCCCGAGTACCTTAGCAACCGCATAGCAACACCCTAGCAACCGCATAGCAACACCTTAGTAACCACCCCAGTACCCTAGCAACCGCATAGCAACACCTTAGCAACCACTCCGAGTACCCTAGCAACCTCACAGCAACACCTTAGCAACCACCTAGAGTACCCTGGCAACCGCATAGCAACAACCTAGCAACCACCCCGAGTACCTTAGCAACCGCATAGCAACACCTTAGCAACCACCCTGAGCACCATAGCAACCGCATAACACCCTAGCAACCGCCTTGATTACCCTGACTCTATCTCTCTTCTCATCTATCACTTCTCATCTATCTATCTATCTATCTATCTATCTATCTATCTCAAAACTAACTAAATAAAACCAAACTTTCAGACTGAAAACTTTCAAACTTTAAACTTTATAAACTACTTTAAACTTTCTGGACCAACTTTTTCAAGCCAACTTAAAGTTTGTCTCGACTAACTTTTTTATCTAGTTAGAATTGATACTCACCAGTTGAGGCTTTTCTTAATTAGAATACCGAAAAGAACAATCAAAAATTAGTATTAAATTGTGTGACAAATGAAGGTATAAATAGTAAATATTTATGAACAAATGACTGTATAAGCTATGGGCATAAGAGGCCAAACAAGTAGGGCTGGGAATCGATTCATCGATTCCGAGGTGTTCCATTAAGGGGAATCGACTCCTCATTTAGGGCCTTCATTAGTTCAAAACTATCATTAATTTGCCTCTTGCTTGCTAATAGTGACTGGAAGTCCGATTCATTTCCTCAAAAGGGTTCTTCCGGGTAGTTCATGTCAATGAACCAGTTCAAAAACCTATTCAGGCGTTATTTTACGGTGAATCTGGCTTATGCTCTCTGCACTTTTGAGCGCTGCATGGACTTACGAGAGAATAGATCATGACTTGATCGAGGGTCTTGATTGGTTTTTATTTTAAATAAAATGCTATTTTTTTAAAATCCTTTTCTTTCTATTAGCCAATAATTCTGAAAGAAAACATGTCGTGAGCACAGATCAGTGTTGGCTGAGAGCCTTAATCGCTATATAGCCTAGTAAAAAACAACTTCCCCATGCATCTGATTGAAAGATAAATCACGCGCTCTCACACCAGTTTTGTTGTTAATGTTCTGGTTATTGTACAGTTTGCTTTATATATTTATTCTGGGCAAAGCATACAGTTAAAGTAAACTTCATAATTCAGCTGAACTGTGCACATGTAGACACTTTGTGTCTATTTAAGGTTTTTTTTTTTTTTTTTTTTTTAAAGTGATACTGCTGGGCTATGGGCTATGACCCATTTCAGGTGCAATGCAGCCAAAATTACAATTTAAAATCAATCAGAGATAGAAATGTACCTTTATATTATTAATAAAGCTTCATATTATGAGAAGGCTACTTTCTACGACTTTAATACCCTGTAGTCATGGCGAGATAGGTTCCTTAAATCTAAAAAACAAGAAGCGAAAAAGAAGCGAAAACAGAAGGAGAAATCGATTCTTGGAATCGACTCCAATCGATTCTAGAACCAGGAATTGGAATCGGGCTTGATTCCAAAAAATTAGGAATCGAACAGCCCTACACACAAGGCCAATTAACACAGAAAGTGGTGTAGGTCATATTACATGAAAGGCGTGATACTCCGTGCTATGCAAAGAGTCGTGTTAGGCTAATTATGTAAACGATGAAAGATTATGATAGGCCAATTATGTGAAGGGCCACGATAGGCCGGGTTACATAAACAATTATAATCATGCTTACCTGGTGTCCTTGATAGGCCAAGTAATTTGAGGGGCTCCGGTCAACCGTGTAATGCGGCGGGCCCCAATAGGCTGCGTTATGCGAAGGGCCCTGTTAAGCCACGGTATCGAAGGGCTACGATAGGCCGCATTATGCAAAGGCCACAATATGCCGCATTATGTGACGCAGCCACTATAGGCTGCGTTGTTTGGGGAGTCACAATAGGCAGCGTTATGCGAAGGCCACGATAGGCTGTGATATGCAAAGAGCCACTATAGGCCATGTTATGTGAAGATCCACTATGAAATGTGTAATGCGAAGATTAACAATAAGCCATGAATGGCAACAAAAAGCAGTGCTATGCAAAGGCCACAATAGGCTGTGTTATGCAAAAGAGTCACGATAGGCCATGAAATGCAAAGAGCCACTATAGGCAATGAAGGGCCATGATGATCCATAAAATGCAAAGGGCCACGTTAGATCGTGTAATGTGAAGGGTCACTATAGTATGTAATATGAAGAGTTACGATAAGCCATGTAATGCAATGAGCGATGATAAGCCACGTAATGTGAAAGGCCCTGATAGTCTGTGTAATATGAAAGGTCACTAAGGCTGTGTAATGTGAACAGCCACTTTAAGCCATATACTGCGAAGGGCCACGATAGGCTGTGATAGTGAAGGTCACGATAGGTCATGTAATACGAAAGCCACGATAAGCCATGATGCAAAGGCCACAATAGGCTGTAATACACAAAAGCCACGATATGCCATGTTACCGCCTTCCGTATTCAACGTTCGAAGAAAGTGTAAAACTCTTGCAGTTCAAAATGCTTACGCTACGTCCTTCCCTATTCAGCTTACGGAAAAAGTGTAACTGACGCGATGCCAGTTTACACTTTCTTCGTAACTTGAATATGGAAGGCAGTCTGGTGGAAGCTAGATATTTTACTTCATAATTTGTAAAATATGTATATTTTTCTTTACACAAACGCATCGACTCGCTTCAGAAGGACTTTATTAACCCCCTGGAGCCGTGTGGAGTACAAGTTTATGATGGATGGATGTGGATGGATGCAGTTTCTTCAACTCATACTCGTGAACCCTGTTCACTGCCATTATAAAGCTTGGATGCGTCAGGATATTTAGGGCCCGAGCACCGATGGTGTGAGGACCCTATTGGAATTGCTCTGTTTATTAGGGCCCGAACACGATAGTGTGAGGACCCTATTGGAATTGCTCCGTTTATTAGGGCCTGAGCACAGATGGTGTGAGGACCCTATTGGAATTGTTCTGTTTATTATTATTATTAGGGCCAAGGGCGTGTTTAGGTTATTGGTTATTTTGGATATACTGTATATTATGTACAGTACATGGCAAATTTTCTCAAGAAAAAAAAAATGTCTCAACTAATGCTGTAAAACATACATGGATCAGTTGGTACTACATTAATATTGTAGGTTAAAATTAACTTATTTGTATACAAACTTAAATTACACTTAAGGAAATTTTTATAATAATAAAGTTATAATAGGCCTACTAACTTTAAAATTATTTCTACTCCAATTCGTTTTTTGAAATATAAACATTTAAATGGTGGCTGTCAACTTGATAAATTTATTCAAACATGCATTATATAGGCTATTAAAGAATATTAAAAATTATAATTAATATGTAATATGGTGCATATATTTAGCTAAATGACGAGGCTGAATCCAGCTTCTTATTCGCAGCTTCTTATTGACGCTATCCGGTCCACCTTAAAAGACGCGATGCTTCCACGTCTTTAGCTTCTTTATTCATGCTCAACTTAGGGACCATGCGTTTTTTCTCTTTTTCACGCTTTTTTAAGGGATCATGATGCTTTTGTGTCTATTTTCAGAATAAACGAATGAAATGCAAATAACACTAATATATGACTGAAAATAGACTGTAAAAATACAAAGGCACATAAATTACAGTATAGGCTAATTTTCAATTATTGAACATTTCAGCTTAATGGACGTGCTTTTTTTCTTTCTTTTTTTAGGGGCCTTGTTGTTACCAGTATTGTCTATTTTCAGAAAAGAATAAAACACAATTTCGAAATGTAAATGACACTGAAATATAAGTGAAAATGGCTGTAAAATTACAAAGGTATATAAAAAGTAATTACATCATTCTTTAATTATTGCACGTCATCCTTTGAATGCATTAATGAATCAATTGAATAAAATAATTAAAACAATCTTTATAAATTTCAATGTCACAAGGTAACTAGACATTATGCCAGCTCCAGCTTGGATCCAGCCTGTTATGAACGAAGACTTCAGATAACCCAACACCTTTGAATAAGGACTCCAGAACATGGATGATTATGCAACATTATCATGTTATCAGGTTGCTTCGAATGCACACTACTTTTGCTTAAATGCATTATCTTACAACTGTTCTTTATGATATCATCTCGTAACAGACTATTGTGATTTTGTAACAGAAACATGCATTTTCTGTAAAGCTGCTCTGAAATACATAGTATAGTGAAAAGTGTTATACAAGTGAATGTGAATTCAATTGCATTGAATCGAAAGAACTCTTGCATTGTTGGTTACTGCACCATTTTGAAGTTATGGACTCAATCTCAGACTTCAGTTTGAAGAGTCATCACATTGTTGAGCCATATAGGGTTGTTGAAGTTTCATTGGTGTCTTATGTCCAGTGTGCCCAGTTTGAGGCAACTTTGTGCCCAATTGACTGTCACTATGCAACATTATGAACAATTTTACTGTAGCATTATGAAGTTATGATCCCATGATTCTGAGAGATATGACATACAGTTACATGAGAAATTGCACTATTGGCCCAATTAAAGGCGCTATATCTCCGCTGCCTTTGAGGGTGCGGTCAAATTTTAGCTGGAACCTTATTCATAGTGCACTTGACTCTCACCATGCAACATTGTGAGCAATTTTACTGTATCATTATGAAGTTAGGGATCTATAAATTTGACAGATGTGACAAAACAGTTACATGAGAAATTGCACTATTGGCCCAATTGGAGGCGCTATATCTCCGCTGCCTTTGCGTTCTAATTTTAACTGGAACCTTATTCACAGTGCACTTGACTCTCACCATGAAACATTATGAGCAATTTTACTGTAGCATTATTGAGTTATGATCCCATGATTCTGAGAGATGTGACACAGTTACATGAGAAATTGCACTACTGGCCCAATTGGAGGCACTATATCTCCACTGCTATTGAGGGTGCGTTCAAATTTTAACTGGAGCCTTATTCCTAGTGCACTTGACTGTCACCATGCAACATTATGAGCAATTTTACTATAGCATTATTGAGTTATGATCCCATGATTCTGAGAGATATGACATACAGTTACATGGGAAATTGCACTATTGGCCCAATTGGAGGCGCTATATCTCAGCTGCTTTTGAGGGTGCGTTCAAGTTTTAATTGTAATCTTATTCCCAGTGCACTTGGCTCTCACCACGCAACATTATGAGCAATTTTACTGTAGCATTATTGGGTTATGATCCCATGATTCTGAGAGAAATGACATACAGTTACATGAGAAATTGCATTTTGGCCCAATTGGAGGCGCTATATCTCCGCTGCCTTTAAAGTTGTTCTGTCGCTGTTCATGGTGCTGAACAATTTATAACAATTGGATTATTAAGGACTGCAAATACATTTTCATCTAGCATTAACTAGAGTTACTACATGCTATCAATATGAAACCCAAAATGTAAAATTTTGGTAACTTTTTTTATATGAATGGAATAATTAACTCAGATCATGCACACATAAATCATTGGAAGTCACTTAATGTTATCACAGTTACATTTATTTATTTATTTATTTATTCACTTATTTGTTCATCTACATCTATATATATATATATATATATATATATATATATATATATATATGTCTAACACTTAGTTGTCCATTTGAGACTGGTTTCTGTAAAATGTTTAAAACAGTATTATTAGTGGATATTCAACTTCACTTTGTAAAAACACAATGTATTTTAAAAGGTGCATTAACAGTGTATTCTCTAATCATAATGATGGCTGTACATTCCTTTATATTTGTAATTCCCGTGTTGTAGGAACAGGAAAACTTTCCAGTCTTCACCTAATGAATCTTCACCTAATGAAGACATGAATGTAATTAGTGTTATTTCTACGAAATGTAATATAATTTTTGTCAACACGTTTTTATGCTCAAATGTTACTTTACATTGGCTGTGCTTTAGTATACAAGTTGTAGTGATGTGCTAATAATGATTCACTGTGATAAGACAGGAAATCCAAACTCATGACAAGTGACTACAAATGGCAAAAGGTAGCAGTTAAAAACAACAACTTTTGGTTGTTATAAAAATGCATTAAGTACTTGAGTCTAAGTAAATCTAATAAATAACTATTTAATATTTTCATGAATGTTAGGGCATTTTTACACCATTTAAATATAAAATATAAAGTATTCTTACCTTCAAAGAAATATGACTTACAAAAGCCTTTTCTGCTTCATAGCGGCTAAATCCCTCCAGTTTTCTCAGGATTACCTTTACAATATAAAGGAATTGTCACATAACATTAACTGCTGTTCACAGCAAAATGAGATAAGCAAAAAATAACTAAATAATTACCTCAGGTGTCATCACATCTAAATTAAATGAAAGCTGTTCCAAGTTTGTCTTGTCACGGCTCAATACAGTGTCCACTTTATCTATTATGGCTGTTGTCTGAATATACAGAACAAAAATTATGATTAAGTTTGAAAGAAAAGAATCTCTCATTACTATCCCAATATCTTTTGTTATAATGCATTAATAACATTAATACATCAAATTATTATTATTATTATTATTATTATTATACCTGTTTTTCATTGAAGATATTGATTAGGGCTTCTCTGTTTTGTTTGAATTTGAGATTGAAATTGAAATTGGGGTGACATTTAAGATACATTTGATTTGATCGCAACACCCCAGTTCTGCAAGTCTCTGTGAATCCAGAAAGCACAAATTGTAAATGTAGACATTACAATAGCAACAACTGTTTAGCTAATGAATCTATCATTTTCATTCTGTACTTGTATTATTTTTTGCTTAATCATAACATTTTTAACATTTACTTGAATCTCTTCATTTGTCAAGATACTGTTACAATCACAGAAGGGCAGACACACTGGATGTATAAAGTAAGGTGATTTATTTCACAACCAGGAGAACAACACAATAGCAGGTGAGTGAACGGTGAATCTTCAGGTGAATAGTGATAAACGGAGTGGTAATACTGTCCTTTGTTTTGTAGGTGCAGGTGGATGGCTGAATGTTGGTTACCAGACACAACAACGGAGCTGGACTTCACACATGAAGACGGAGCACACAGGAGGAGAACAGGAGACAGACTGGAGACAGGTAAGTAATCCAACAGAGTCCTTGAGGTGAGCATACAGGTAAGATGCTAACGAGACCGGACAATGAACGTGTGTGAAAGAGAGTCCTTTATACTGCCGGTGATAAGTGTGCTAATGACGTGCAGGTGCGTGGTTAGTATTCGGGTGACAAAGCACTTCTAACAGACAAAGGAAGTGAGGAAAAGGTGCAAAAGAGAAAAAAAAAAAAGTTTGTCTAGACAGCTTGGAGTTCAATAGTGCATCTGCTAAATTTTAGACCCATTTACTCTTTTTTCTTATTCTTCTGATCCGTATATGGTAACATGTGTTATGATTGGTTTGGGGTAACAAGGAACAATAAGAGCGGGTATATAAGACAGCCAGCACTGGATGAGGATGTTCTTCTCTGTGGAGCTCTGTGTCTGCATTGAATGACCTCTTGCAAGAATAAAATCAACAAAGACATCTCTTGAGTGTTTGTTTCATTACATTCTCACCACTAAACAACAAAGGATTTTTTTTTCCACGACAATTTGGTGTCAGAAGTGGGATTCCGCGTGTGATTCGTCTGGACCTGAGAACGTTTGAGGCTGATCACCCTGGTCTTCAAAAAGACTGGCTCCCTACCCCGAAGCCTTCACGGAAGAGGGATGAACGTCTGAGGGCCCGGACTTTCACCGCTGGAATCTCAAAGAATCCTCAACAAGGAAGAAAAAGGCAGATTTGCCCGGTGAGTTTGTTTGAAACTATAAAATTTAAGTTTGATATTTTCAGACACCTCTTTTCTGTATTGCGCCCCTCTCTACCTCAGAGTCTGTGAGGTCCTCCGAGTCTGTGAGGGTGAATATTTCTAAAGCACTAGAAATAAGTTGATTTGAGTCTAAGTACTGACTCAAATGAGAGGGTTTTTCTGCCGAGTCTGTGCAGAGACACACTGTGGTGACGACCACAGGGTGAGGAAAAAGGGACATCCCGAGGTTCAGTGGCACAGAGAATATGGGGTCTGGAAATAGCAAACCCAAATTTGAGTCTGATGATTGGAATAGTTCAATTTACAAAGAAATGAAAAGAAAATATGGGGATAAATCATTATACTGTATACCAGAATGGATAGAATTGTATGGCTTTCCTGAAAAAGGGACATTCAGTGTTCAAGGTCTCAAAAAGGTCAAAGAAAGTATTGAGAAACATGAAATGAAATTGTATGAGAAGGGTAAATATAAAGGTAAACAGAGAGAAAAGTTTGAAATGTACAAACGAGTTATGACAATGTGGATGGAAGAAGCAGAATGTAGGGAAAGAAAACAGACAGCTAAGGAACTGCCATTTGACAAAAAACAGGAACACACACAGACACAGGCTACTTCTCAGAAGCCTTCCTCT